>NW_026057576.1:51150758-51314070 GCF_023721935.1 Panthera uncia
CCAGTTCCAGCCACGTAGTTGCAAATGGCAAGATTTCATTCTTTTTGGTTGCCAAGTAATACTCCATTGTGTGTGTGTGTGTGTGTGTGTGTGTGTGTGTCTGTGTGTCTGTGTGTGTGTGTGTGTGTATCTTTATCCATTCATCCATCAGTGGGCATTTGGGCTCTTTCCATATTTTGGCTATTGTTGATAGTGCTGCTATAAACATTGGGGTGCATATGTCCCTTTGAAACAGCACACCTATATCCCTTGGATAAATGCCTAGTAGTGCAATTGCTGGGTCGTAGGGTAGTTCTATTTTTAGTTTTTTGAGGAATCTCCATACTGTTTTCCAGACTGGCTGCACCAGTTTGCATTCCCACCAACAGTGCAAAAGGGTTCCTCTTTCTCTGCATCCTCACCAACACCTGTTGTTTCCTGAGTTGTTAATGTTAGCCATTCTGACAGGTGTGAGGTGGTATCTCATTGTGGTTTTGATTTGTATTTCCCTGATGATGAGTGATGTTGAGCATTTTTTCATGTGTCAGTTGGCCATCTAGATGTCTTCTTTGGAGAAGTGTCTATTCATGTCTTTTGCCCATTTCTTCACTGGATTGTTTTTTGGGTGTTGAGTTTGATAAGCTCTTTATAGATTTTGGATAGTAACCCTATATCTGACTTGTCGTTTGCAAATACCTTCTCCCATTCTGTCGATTGCCTTTTAGTTTTGCTGATTGTTTCCTTCGCTGTGCAGAAGCTTTTTATTTTGATGAGGTCCCAGTAGTTCATTTTTGCTTTTGTTTCCCTTGCCTCCGGAGACGTATTAAGAAATTGCTGCGGGCAAGATTGGAGAGGTTTTTGCCTGCTTTCTCCTCGAGGATTTCGATGGCTTCCTGTCTTACATTGAGGTCTTTCATCCTTTTTGAGTTTATTTTTGTGTATGGTGTAAAGTGGTCCAGATTCATTCTTCTGCACGTCGCTGTCCAGTTTTCCCAGCACCACTTGCTGAAGAGACTGTCTTTATTCCATTGGATATTTTTTCCTGCTTTGTCAAAGATTAGTTGGCCATATGTTTGTGGGTCCATTTGTGGGTTCTCTATTCCGTTCCATTGATCTGAGTGTCTGTTTTTGTGCCAGTACCATACTGTCTTGATTACGGCTTTGTAGTAGAGCTTGAAGTCTGGGATTGTGATGCCTCCTGCTTTGGTTTTCTTTTTCAAGATTGCTTGGCTATTTGGGGTCTTTTCTGGTTCCATACAAATTTTAGGATTTTTTGTTCTAGCTTTGTGAAGAATGCTGGAGTTGCCTTGATAGGGATTGCATTGAATATGTAGATTGCTTTGGGTAGTATCAACATTTTAACAATATTTGTTCTTCGTATCCAGGAGCATGGAATCTTTTTCTATTTTTTGTGTGTGTGTGTCTTCTTCAATTTCTTTCATAAGCTTTCTATAGTTTTCAGTGTATAGATTTTTCATCTCTTTGGTTAGATTTATTCCTAGGTATTTTATGTTTTTTTGTGCAACTATAAATGGGATCGATTCCTTGATTTCTCTTTCTGTTGCTTCATTGTTGGTGTATAGGAAATATTGGTTTAATTTAAGTGTGAACCTTTGTCTATGCATGACAGTTCCCCTCCTACATGCAACCCCTTTCTAATTCTCTGTCTTGTATGACAGTATCTGTATCTGTGTCTGGGTACTATAATATACTATAAATTCTTGAAATCAGAGACCATGGCTTGTTCCTACAACTAAAAAAGCAATGGTTTGAAGACACTGGGCATTCACACAGCATTATTCAAAACTAATAGCTAGATTTACTCTCTTTCCACCTTCTCCCAGGGTGTAGACTTTCACTACAATAAGTCAATTGTGATTACTAGGTCCAGCACATATCAGGGAAGGACAAAAAAACAACAGGCTACCAATCACATAGCTTCATAAAGATCACATCAGACATTCCACAAGACAATGTAATGGGCCATATACAATAAAACAACTGTCACTATTAATTATAATATAATAATGATATTAATTAGTATTAACTAAGATTTGCTATAAGTCAGAACTGGTACTAATGTATTTATATACTTCAGCTCACTTAGTCTTCACAACACAAAATTCATTATGTAAAACTATTATTATCCCTCATTTACTGAATGAGCAAATTAAGATATGGAGACATTGAACAATTTACCTAGGGTCATCCTAAGTGTTGAAGTGGGGAGTGAGCAGGTTTGTACGGGCTCAAGTGTTCCACGGATCTCTGAGTTTGGCACTATTTTTATTGCTTTACTTTGTCGGAGTTTGGCTTTTGTTTTTTGTCTCCTTTTCATGTGATTTGTTTATTTTTATTTCATCAGGGTGTTCTTTAGACTTATATAAATAGTCTTCAAGTATAGGATCTGTATCATTTTCAGAGAGCCTGTGTGGACTTTTGTAGGAATGGAGAGAGCTGATTTCTTGATTACCCTGCACTGTTCTATCACTTACAGTAATAATTACAGAAGTAAAAGTGTAATAAAATGGGAGGATTTAACCCATATTTTATGAGTCACTAATGGGCTCTAAAAAGCTGCCATTTTATTATTTCCTTTAGAGATACTTAATAGGTAATGTCAGTAGTAAAGTTTAGTGCCCAACCAGCACTTAATATTCCATGTCTCCAGAATTATCCACACTCCTCAAAGGAAGAACAATCAAGAGGTCTGGTGTGCGTGTGCATGTGTGTGTGTGTGCATGTGCGTGTGTGTGTGTGTGTGTACATGCACGCGTGCATCTAAATTCATATCATCTAGGTAAATAACTCAAATGTAAAGGAGCAGGAATCAAAGGGGTACCATCAACTATATAGATTAGGCAATGAGAAAAATGTAGGAAAAGAACCAAAATGAGAATATTATCCAGAAAATTAAAATTGTATGTGGCTATACATATAGCTTATACCACCTGGAAGAAATGACCTTAAATTGTAGACACAGCATGAAACAGCCATTGCAGAGTAGGTTAGTTTCACATTAACTCATATTATCTGACCTCCTTTGACATAGTTCAACACCTAAAAATTTTTCATTCCTCTCTAATAAACTAAACATCTCTTCATCTTGGTTTAGCTAGATGTCCAATAACTACCCTTGCTAGAAGCTGCTGACTTCTTTTCAGCCCCTGCCTAGCTGCCTGGTTTCTTTGCATTTTCTGGAAAACAAGTGCGTATCTTTATAGCTAGGCACCATTGGAAGTAGTGTATCACCTCATAATTAAATTTGCTACAAAGCCTATTCATCCCCTTTCCCAACACCACCAACCCAAAGTTGTAGATCCATCTGGCCACTACCAGAGTCTCTCCAAGTGGAATTAACCCACACAGTTGTTGTTGCTCAAGAGTTTACTAGAAGGCTCCAGTATTTCTGAAGATCTAGGAGATAATAGGTTATAGGTCCGTGTATATAACACTGATTCTTTGAAATTTGTGGAGACTTGCTTTTTAATCCAGTTCACGATCATTTTTTGTAAGTGTTCGATGTGTGCTTAAGAAGAATGTGTATTTGGGGCACCTGGGGGGCTCAGTTGGTTATGTGTCTGACTTTGGCTAAGGTCATGATCTTATGGTTCAGGAGTTTGAGCCCCACATCAGGCTCTGTGCTGACAGCTCAGAGCCTGGAGCCTACTTCAGATTCTGTGTCTCCTTCTGTCTCTGTCCCTTCCCTGCTTGCGCTCTGTCTCCATCTCTCTCAAAAAGTGAATAAACACTTTTTTAAAAAAGAAGAATGTGTATTCTTTAAGCATTTGGTACAGATATCTATTAGATCAAACTTGTTTACTGTGTTGTTCAAATTTCTAAATCTTTATTAAATTTTTTGTTGAATATGACAGTAATTGAGGCAGTGCAATAAACTATTACTAGAAGTCTGTCTTCCTCTGGTTCTATCAGTTTTTGCTTTATATATTTAAGATGTTTTGTTAGAGCCATATGAGTATATGAGTTTAGAGTTGCTAATCTTCCTGGTAATGTCAGTATTTAATCATTATTTGGTGACTATATATATATATATATATATACACATATTGCTTCCTTACTTAAAACCTATTTTGTCTGATAATATGTCTGTGTCACTTTTGTTTAGGTTAACACTTGCTTCGTATATTTTTTTTCCATCCTTTAAGCCATTCTATGCTTTTATACTTTAGATGTAAACTGGAATATTTTTAATCTGATCCCCCCGTCTTTAACTATTATGTTTAATCTATTTTTCTTAATTGTATTATTGATATAGTTAGGCTTGCTATCTTTTTGTATTTCTATTTGCCCCACCTTTAATGCTTCTTGACTCTGGGATGCATTTATTTAATTTGTTCATTTTTGTTTGTTTCTTATTTTGTATTGAACCTGTCTTATGTATTGCTTCAAAGTCTCTTGCACTACTTGTCTCTTAGTTCAGCTCCTGCTGCAGTGACCTTTTCTATGTGGATTCCAAGAGCTTCACGTAGGTACAACACAACAGCACGTTGTCTCAGCCCTGTGGCATATGCTTCTCACTTCCTGCCTGATAGCTTCTGGGGGAGCCACACATGCGGGCATAATCTAAACATTTTAGGGAGAACAGGGAAAAAGGACCAATGGGTAAATGCTTTCTGTTTGTTTGTTTGCTTGTTTGTTTGTTTGTTTGTTTGTTTTGAAGGACAGCCATAAAATGCACATCTTATAACCTCCCAGCTGTATACCTAATGTGAGATTAAGCAATTACTTGACTGGACCAGTGAAAAAGAAGAAAGGAGGAAGAAATTTAAATTAAAAGATCCTGACTTCTTACCATTCAAAAGCCACTGGTAGTGGACAGATGTTGGCAAGTCATGAGCCTCCATAGTTTTATAAAATAGGGACAATAGGGGCACCTGGGTGGCTCAGTCAAGCATCCAACTCTTGAGTTCAGCTCAGCTCATGACCTCACAGTTCATGAGATCGAGCCCCATATCAGGCTCTACTCTGGCAGCAAGGAGCCTGCTTGGGATTCTCTCTCTCTCTCTCTCTCTCTCTCTCTCTCTGCCCCTATCCACTTGCATGTGCTTTCGCTCTCTCTTAAAATAAATAAACTTAAAAAAACTAAAATAAAACAAGGACAATAATGTTTATCTCACAAGATTCTCATAAGAATTAAATATGTAATGCAGACATAAACCTCTTTTTAAAGTGTATCTCTAATTTTAAGTGCTATTTTATTCTGAAAGGGTGTTATTTAGCATTGGCAGAATGCTTGGGGAGATAAGTAATTTCTGTGATTTCTGAAGATCATTCTAATGCTGGGCAAAAGCAAAATATCTCTTATATGCTCACAACAGTGGACCTGCCATTGGGATCATTCCATTTACTTCTTAATTTATTTCTACCCTGTACCGTGTGACTTGGACAGATTACTCAACATCTCCCAGCCTCGGTTTTCTTTTCTCCTCTTTCAAATGGTAACAACACCTACCTTGTATAATTGTTGGGGAGATGAAGACTAGCTGCTTTTGACAATAAAGTGCTGTATGACAATAAAGACTATTGAGTCAAGGCATGTTCAGATCAGCCTTGAATGCTTCCTTAAAGAAGGTTTTAGAAAACACTTGAATCATAACCAGAAAGGGCTTTGGGTTTGGATCGGCCTGTCCCCCTGGCTACCTCTTTTACCCCATTTTGGCAAAAAGGCTGTAAACAAGCGTAAGGGCTGCTGGAAGAAATTCATTACTGAATTCCTCCTGAAGGAGCTCTCAGCCATGAGGTGCAGACTCTGAAATCCCCATAGTTGGGCTATGAGGAACAGCACACACGTGAGTAATTGCTGAGACTTAAGTACTGAGCCACTGTGGGAGAGTATTATTCATAATTAGTGCCAGTAGGACTACACACCTATCTGTCTGCTCCAAAGGCATGAAATGCACACGATTTACCTCCCATCCCAGCATTTCGTCAAGAAAGAGCAGCAGACACCTCTGTGCTTAAAAAGCACTGCAGAACAACTCCCTGCTGACCCCTGCCCAAGTTTTGAGTTGATGCAAAATTTCCATTTTTCTAGTTTTATCTGTTTTTTTTTTATGGCCAGGATATGTTATCTAGATCTTTGTACTCCTCATATTAATGTGGTCTCTAAACACAAGTCAAAATTCATTCTCTGATCCCAAAAGAGTCTGTAACTACTTTAAAGAATTTCTCTCCACCAATTCTTTTTTCAAGGGAATCGAGCTGACAGGCCTGAGTTATTTCAGACAGTTTAGATACGAAATTTTATGCACACATTTGTTTTTATATATACTCACAGGTGTTCACACATATCTTTCATTTCCTTTAAAATTTAGAAGGAATAAAAACACAAGCCTTGAGTAAATCATACAAGATCTACTGTCTGTCTGGCATATCCTTTGTTCAGACATGTCTCCTTCCCATGTTTCTTTCCTTGCCTGGTCTATTTTATTCCATTTGAAGAAGCCAGTGTAAGTCTGTTCAGTTTCTGCTCACTAAGGACCTTGTACTTCTACATAACCTGGGAAAGTGATCTGAAAACCAGCATTCTTTCAGGACCTCAGAAGCACCACACCATAATAAACTCCACAGAGAGAGGAAACTAGAATGAGGAAACAGACCAATATTTTACTCCCATTTCTATGAGGAAGACTGCCAAGGAAACTTGTTTATGCAAAAGTCAATATATCAAGATATTCTTTATGCTTTCTAGGTAGGGATTACAAGGTGAAAGAAAGCATTGCAGCAAATTATTTACCAATAAAACAGCGCTCGGCCTGAAAATGAACGTACAACTCCAGTGGTCCTGCGTCGTCTCTTTGGCAACTACATTGCACAGTATCAATCACATTCCTTTATAAATTTAATTTTTAAATGGCGCAATAAATTTACATGGTATAAAAATATCACCATGTTTAACGTTTCCTATTTGTTCTGACATTTTTATTATTCCAAACATAAAGCAGTTTATATGTAAATTGCCATATGCTCTTAAGTTAAACTGATAGAATCTTGTCCGTAAAGGACTCATCATTTTGTTGTAAATATGTGTAAAAACGCATCGCACAAACAATTGCAAGAAAGAGAAAAAAAGTGTCACACAAAAGTAGCAAACGAACTTTGTGCCCAACCCAACTGGGTCATGAAAAATATTTTGTGCTTGTCTTTAATTATGTTCCAACAATGACCACGTTCTCTGTTTTAAATGAAGGCCATTAGGTAATAAAACATTATTCTTTATCATAACGCTTAGCGATTAAATGTACTAAATGGGTTGGGCAGATTGTGTCTTCCACTATGCAACTGTTCCAGCTTCTAAGACAGATGTGCACCCATACACCCAGAGTTAAGGCACAGAACAGACAGCTGAAGGTTAAAGAAAATTTTCTGTATGATGAAATAATTTCACTCAAATTTATCCCCCGCAAAACTGTCCTAATAAAGTTTTGTTCATAAACAGACTGTTTTATAGAAAAATCCATGAGAGCCATATTTTATGTCACTTAATCATCTATTTATTATATACTGTATTCCATTATCCAGCACTCTAAACTAATATTTAAATAAATTGCATAGGGTAATAGAACAAATCGCATAACATTAAATTTTTATATATTGAAGAGATCCATGGGATAGTGGCTATTTAGGATGAGACGGGAGGATGAAGTAAGCAATGGTATTTGAAGAAACAATTACAGGATCCCAGGAGTGGGCTGCTTCCAAGATCATTTATTCATTCATTCATTAAATGTTGACTAGCACCTCCTCTAAGTACCCGGCACTCTTCTAGACATTGGCAATAAGGAGGTTGCTATAGACTGTTTGTATCGTCTCAAAATTCATATATTGAAACCTAATCACCAGTATGATGGCATTAGGAGGTGGGGCCTTTGGGAAGTGATTAGGTCATAGGGGCAGAGCCCTCATGACTGGATTTGTGTCCTTATAAAAAAGACTTCAAAAAGCTCCCTCACCCCTTATGCCATGTAAGGATACAGCAAGAAAATGGCCATCAATGAACCAGGAAACAAATCCTCACCAGACACTCAATCTGCTAGCCTCTTAGTCTTGGACTTCCCAGCCTCCAGAGCTGTGAGAAATAAATTATTCTTGTTTAATGCCACCCAGTCTGTGGTATTTTTTTTAGCAGCCCAAATGGACTAAGACAGAGGTGAACAAGACCAACAACGTTCCTTAAATTTTGGCATTAAAGTTTACTTTTGGCAGGAAAGAAAGTAAATAATCAAATTACCAAATAGTAATATATGTCCTGTAGTGCTGAATGCCATGAAGAAGAGAACAGAGAGATAGGATACTTTTAATGAGAGTATATCATTATCTCATTTAGACTCTTTGACATATCATTCTGGCTACCACGGAAAGAATAAACTGCACTAAGACAATTATGGAAGCAGAGTGACTAGTTAGGATGCTATCATCTTAGACAAAGCAAGAAATAAGGACAACCTGAATTTGAGTGCTCATGATGCACACAACAAGCAGGGGTCATATGTGAAATCTATTTTGAAGGTAGAGGCAACAGGTTTGCTAATGGATTGGATGTGGAGTGTGAGAAAAAGAGATGCCTCACAGATGATTTCAAGATTTGGAGATTGAGAAATACTGGGTACAAGAGAAAGCATTTACAGAAACGAGGGACACAAAGTAAAAATATTAAATTTACTTTTAAAAAATTTTTTTAAAAGGCGGGAGGTGGGGGGGCGCCAGGGTGGCTCAGTCGGTTAAGTGTCCAACTTCAGCTCAGTTCATGATCTCGCAGTTTGTGAGCTCGAGCCCACATCGGGCTCTGTGCTGACAGCTCAGAACCTGGATCCTGTTTCGGATTCTGTGTCTCCCTCTCTCTCTGCCTCTACCCTGCTCATGCTCTGGCTCTCTCTGTCTCAAAAATAAATAAAACATTAAAAAAATGTTTTTTAAATGAAATTAAAAAAAAAACTTTTTTTAAAAGGGACACTGATGGAAGAATGGGTAAGAAGGGGAAAAGTCAAGAGTTTTATTGGCCATGTTAAATTTCAGAAGCCTGATAAACAACAGGGTCAAGCTGATGAGCAAATAGTTAAAAATGCAAGTCTGAGGTTCAGAGAAAAGTTCAAGCTGGAGAAACAAATGTTGGCATCATCAGTATATCGATGATATTAAAGCCTCAGGAATGGATGTATCATCTAGGAAATAAAAATTCAAAGAAAGGAAAAGAAGGCCAGGGACTGAGCTCTGGAGCAGTCCAGTTTGTGGAGGTCAGGCAGAGGAGAATGACCTGGGAAAGGAATCTACAACGGCTAGCCCACAAAAGAAGAAAGAAAAATCTATGAGGGTACAGCCAAAGGCAGACAGTGTCTCCAGGAGAAGGCAGAAACCAATAGAGTAAAATTCTGCTGGTCTAGTAAATGAGCACTGAGAATCATCCAGTAGGTTTTGCAGGGGTAGTCCCTGGTACACCTAAACCTTGGTACAACTATACTTCAATAAAATACAAATAGTAATAGTAATAGTAATAATAAAACTGTGTCTTAAAAACCTCAACAGAAGGATTGGAAGATGAAGTAACATTCAAAAACCTAAGACAAAAATCAAGGTGGTGGATACTGTGACAAAAGAAATAATTTTTTCTTTTAAATTGAGAGATTAGGCTAGGAGGCCCCACAACCAAACAGTGAAGTCCTGAAGAAAAAAACACAAAGACAATGAAGAGAAAGAAATTATCAAATAAATAATTAAAGGGTATTTCTCAGAACTGAAAAAACAGGGACCTTCAGATGGGAAGGGTCAACAAGAATCTAGCACAATAAGTGAAAAAGGCCCTCAGGTCGTTAAATTCCAGAACACCTGAGAAATGAGCAGATTCCAAAAGTTTCCAGAAAGAAGACCATGTATATATGAATAAACATGCATCAAAATGTATTGGACTTCTCAACAGCAAAGTTAGAAACCAAAAGAAATGGAGGAATAGATTTAAAATTCGAAGGCACAGTTATTTCCAACCTCATATGTTATACCCACTCAAATTATCCAGCAAGAGTGAGGGTAGGAGAAAAATATTTTCAGCCATGCAACTTCCCAAATCATTTCTTTCCCATGTACCCTTTCCCTCAAATTACTGATATACTCTCCACAAAATGAGAGAGTATATCAGGAAAGAAGACATGGGATCCAGGAATCAGGGGATCAAACACAGGAGAAATAAAAAATAATTTCAGGCAGACAATAAAGGGAGGACCCACGAAGTGATGACATTACATCAGGTGAGAGAATTCCTAGATTAAAGTAGGTGGATGAAGGGCTGCAGGAGGGATGTTATAGGTGAGGAAAGGGGGAGAAGGACTTGCCAGACCATCGGATATGTACTTTAAAGGGTGTTGGTAGGATCAGGAAGCTTCATAAAAATAACACAGAAAAATTAGCAAGAGAAAAACTGGCAATTATGAATACCAAGAAAATAACTTTAATTGGAAAAGAAATGGATCCATAGTATGCTATTTTTCCCAGAAGTGAGAAAATATTTATACTGTCAGAACAATGTAAACACTAAAGTTTTTAAATAAAAAATTATGATGTAGCTATACTGAAGGAGGGGAATATAACTATATTGGTATAGGGAGGAGGGTGAAGAGAAATATATCTTCATCTACCACAATACCAAGTCAATAGATATTTCCAAAATTGATAAATCAATTTAAAGTTGATTAACTTAATTTGAATAAATAGCAATAGAAGCATATTATGTAGAAATACAGAGGTAAAAACCATAAAAAATAATTAAAAGGCTTCACAGTCGTGGTCTCTGGGGAACAGGACTAAGGGGTAGGAAAGAACATGGTAGAGGGCTACAGTATCTATTGTAAGCCTTCACTAAAAGCCTTGACATTTTAAATTGTGTGTGTGTTATTTTGATAAAAATAGAAAATACTTTTTTGGAATTCATTTTCCTTTTCAACATTCCATTCCTTTCTCCTTTCTTTTTCTAAAGTTCTAAATGCCCATAAACACATACCATTGTAACGGACAACACAGGGCAGGGAGGCAACCATCATATTGGTTATTTCAGTAGCATATGCCAAATGTTTGTTGAGCTGCAATGGGAATTATCTGCTCTTTTTAGATTGATTTCATATATGAGATACTTAAATTCGTATCTTTATTTTCAAAAGATGGAATTAGGTAGACATGAAAGTTTCTACATTCCATGTAAGGTTTTCACATAATCAGGATCCAAAATATAGTAACAAGTTCGATTCTAAAACTAGGTCTGCATGACATTTGATCATTCACTTAAAAAACAAAACAAAATCCGGAACATTTTCACAAAAGCAATAATGTCATAAACACAAAATTCACCAACCCCTACTTACAGAATTCCATGGAAGGTTATGAATCAATACAACCAAGAAGAGAGGCCTTTGTTCTCTTCATAGGGGGCAGGAAGAGGAGAGTTCACCAATATCATGAAATAAAATAAAGAATAAACCAGTAGGTACATCTCCTGGAATATCATTTCCTTAAATTGGAAAATATAAAATGCTTTCTGTGTCTTACAATTAATCAAAATAACCTACATTCAGATGCTAGAAAATACTTGCCAAATCTTCCCACAAAGAAAAAACATCCGTCTTTACCCTTCATCCTCCCAAGATCTTATGGGGTTTTTGTTTTGTTTTGTTTTTTGTTTTGGATGGCTAAATAGCATTGAAAATTGATAATAAATCAAGCCAGCCTAATATACAGTCTCAAAGTTAACTGACATTACATTAAACAGATGATCAACCATCAAAATTACTACAGCAGTGTTTATTTTCTAGATCATATTTTGTAGTCTTTGAAATGTCAAATATGCATTCCCACTGAGAGGCAAATGTGGATATACATATGCAAGGATGTCATCAACATGGAGAAGATTGAAAGCAAACTTACAAGGATTCATTATAGAACTAATCCTTCCTAAAATTCTGATTAAACAAGGGACTGACAGGTTGCTTGATTCTGAGGGATTCGAGTTATTGATTACTGACAGGAAATAGGGCTCCTTATTGTCTGACTGAATGGAATTTCAGATTGGAAAGTCTGAGGCCTCTAAAGAACATTCACTTAGGCTGTGCTTTATGGAAATTAACATTATACAGTCTCTTACAATCTATTAACAGACTGAGAACTGTCACCTGAAGAGCTGTATTCCTTTTTATCACATTAAAGAGCAAAAGGCCACAAACATGCTTATTAGTGAGCCTAAAAGGTTTTCAAAAATATATAGGCCTTTCAGAATAATGATGGGAAATGTTATACCAGACTTCTATGCCGATCAACTTTTCTCAAGCATTTAAATTTGCCTTTGCTTTCTGGCTTAGCCAACCTCACCCTACCCCAAGTACACACACTTTAAAAAGTATCCATAAATATCTATAAATGTGTTTAGCCATGACACTCGAGTATTGACTCTGGCAACCACCATCTTGTCTTGATCCCAGTCACAAAACTCCAAGGCACTAATTGGGAATAATGGCTTTACTCCAGACTACTTGTGCCTTTGTCCCTACACTCTGTCTGGGGACAATAGCATAGGTTTGCCTCTTTGAAGGGGTCACAGTTTTTGTGCAGAAACAATAGCCAAACAGACCATTGCAGATAATGGTTGAGTGATAGACGAAAGCATGAGGGAGGAGCAGGGAGAAGGAAGGTGCTCACTGGCTCCATTTGAGGCAGCATTTAAGCTTGGCCTTGAAGGCTAGGGGAGGGATGGCACCACCAGAAGCTGAGAGTAACATTCCAGTCCAAGGAACAGTTTCTGAAAACAAAGGCATTGCCTGAAAACACGGTGTTCTCAGGAACTATAAATGGGTTCCATGTAAATCAGACCAGAATGCACTGGTAGAGAATATAAGAGATGAGGTCAGAAAGATAAGTTTTAGAAATAAATTACAAGGTGTCTAGTACGCTGAGCTAAGACGCCTGAATTTTTCTCGTGTAGGCAATAAGGAATCATTTAGAATTTTTAAGTAAGAGAATACAGTCCTATACATTTCAGCGTTAATCTGCTTCTTCATGTTGTAACACAAATTCACCTAAGAAGACCCTGAAAATGCTCTTATCTGCATTTTGGAGTTGAAAAGAGGATTCATTCACCAGTACAGATTCCCATAGTGCCTTAGATCAAGTGCCTATTAAAGGAGAGAATACAACTCCTCTGTGTTTTATACCCCTTCTAATTCCGCTTAGCCCTAAGCAAGAGGGCCTTAAGTGCATGCTAAATCTATTCCTAGAATTTCCCAAAGTAATCTCCAGCTTCAAGTCTTCTACAAATGACACTCACCAAGAAAACTTTCAGAAACATCTCATTTTCATTCTACATATTGCTTCATTTTTTAGAATCAATGTCTCCCTATAAAAAATGTCAATATATTTGGATTTTTTTTGCTCTTTCCCCAAAACGAGTGTGTGGTTATTTGTCCTGACAGTGCCTCCATTCCTTTGCATTCCACCTCAGAAGCCAAACATCTGACTCTGGGTCACCTCTTCAACTTAAGTGAACACCATTTTCTTGCATTCCTATGAAAAGAGATCCTTCTGAAGGGCAAAGTAAGTGTTCAATAAATGCTGACTTCTGGACTTGTAAGCACCACCTGCTAATTTCTAAGCAGATTAGAGCAGAGGCAGATCTCCAGACAAGGCCACATTCCCAGGACTGACCTAACCAGAGAACACAAAAACAATCAGCACTAGAATGAGCCACAGCTGAACTTCCAGTTAGGGATAGTTCTTTGAAGAACCTAGCTGCACAGTGCCAGATGGACAGATATAGTTTATTCAGAAATCTCTCGAGAGATTTCCAGGCTAAAAGTTGCTACTGGGGCTCAGGAGAGGCCAGTCCAAGCCTGGACGCCATGGCCTCAGGCCAGTGCATGTCACAGTGACAGCCTGGGCTTCTTATATTGCAGAGGAAGCAGTGGGAGCAATGGGCCCACCTCCGGCCCCACACTGGAATCCCCCATGCATCCCCTCTGAATCAATCAATACCTGTTAACAATGACCCCAGGCATCATGTTGATGGAGGTGCTCTTTGGGTACCTTTAACACCTACAGACATGGCCACACAATCACTCAATCAAAATATTGGGGTTTTTAAATTTTCCTTTATAATTTTTAATATTTAAGGTTATTTTTCAGCTTAATTAAATATAGAGAATTAAACTACTTTCTAAAGCACTGTTACATGTTTATGCCATACATGCAGCATACCTAGCCCTTATAATAAACATTGTGTCCATTCTAGAGATGAGGAAAATGAGTCTCTGGGAGGGTAAGTGACTTGTGCATCACACAGCTTTTAAGCAGTAGAACCAGAGCCACCTCCCAGAGTTTTCTGTTCCCTTGGTCAAGGCTATTTCCCCTGTGCCACACTAACTCTTGGGGCTTGCTGAGACAAGTGTAATCAGTGAGAAAATTAGAGAAGATTAGAGATTTTCTCCTGGAGATTCAGGTGTGTGGTCAAATCTTGATAGATAGGAGGGATGGAGAGGGAGACAGAGAAGAAAAGGAGGGAGGGAGAGAAAGAGAAGAGGAATAGAGGGAAGGGGGGCAGGCTTAACTTGCTGATTTCCATCCCTCCAAGTAGACTTTTTGATACATTGACACAAAACTTATGTTTCATAATTAGAAATATGTCTAGCTTCAGCCAAAGGAACTGAGTTTACAAACGTGTTGAAGATTCATCTCTTGATTTTAGAGAGATTTTTGTCAAACTAAGTGTTTGGGGTATTGATTCCCCCTTCTCTCTGCCACTGACCATTGCTGCCATATGTGATCTGATGGTCATCAATGACACAGAGGCAGGAAATTCCTGAGGCATTAGGAAACTCCATTCCAGGAGGCTGCTGAAGGCCTTGAGTGTTGTGTCCTGGTTAAGAGTGTTTAAGATGGCAAAGAGAACCATGAAAGTCACCTTCTCCTACCAATTTCCTTCACTACAGAATCTCATTTTGTTTTCCTAAATCCTTGGCTGTGAAAAAGCCACTATTTTTCTCCCTTTCTTCAGAACCCATGTCTTCTTCTAATGTTGTACTCAGAATTTTTTTTTTAAGGGACCATCTGACTTGGGAAATATTTTCTTGAAATACAATAAGACAGACAATCCCTAACTGTCCCTTACATAATAGCACTTTTAGGGACCAATCTTGGAAACATCAAATTGTGAATTGTAGGCCCGTTGATTACTGAAGTATAATAATTAAATTACATAGAAATTTCCTTAACAGTAGGGTTGAAACGAACAAAATAACTGGCAACTGGTCTCAACCAGAGTAAATAATGTCCTTCTTTTTATTTACATTTGGCTTTCCTATAAACTGCCTACTGGGTTGTGTGGAACTAAGAGGCCAGCAAAAAACTGAATCCCCATCCATCAGTATTAATCTCACACTTTACTGTGGCTCCATCCATTTATCTTTCCGACACAAATTAGAAATTCAAGAGTTTTAACAAATGAGCCTGCAAATGTAAACTTATTAGGCCATATATTTTTACTACACACTGTGCAGTGCCCTCCGCAAAGCTGTCCCTTCAGAGAGCATTTTCCTATTTTGTGTTATTGATGGCAGCTAACTAATCACATTTTTAATGTTGTCTTTGGGGAGGGCTGTTTGAGTGAATGTGCAAGCTAAACTACCCAGAATAAATCTACCTTATTAAATGCTTGAAATTATGTGTCTTTTACGATAAAGAAACTCCCGAGCATTGTTACATTTGCTAACCTTCTTTCTGCAGGAATCAAAAGACTGGGATTAATTAAAATAATACATCAAAACTGGGGTGTTGTACAGAATGTGTCTATGTGTGAGGAAAGGCCAAGAAAAATTGGTTAATTGGTCTCTTCATCCCTATTCACTCCCCTCCATCTAAATAGCTTTTAAGTGTTGCTTTCTGAACTGGAACTATAATCACATGAGCTGATGTTCAGACAATGGCTGATCCCCATCCCTACCTCCACCAGAGGAAATTCCTTCTGGTTTACATAACGCCTCTCTGATTAACAAAGAAGTCCAAAAAATTGGTCCCTAGACCTAGATTCTCTAAAACATAATGTATAGATACATTGTGGTCCCAGCGTTGTAGCTCATCTAAACAAAGATGCACTGATTTAAATGCCTCTGAATGATACCGTTTATCAGAAGTATCAAAAGAAAACATCTGCCAGTCAATGCTTCTCTTAAAGCACAGGTCCTCCTTTCCTGTAGCTGTAGTGGTCAATCTAATGATGGGGCTCACTCTGTACCGTGTGCAACCATTTCATTATTCTGAGGTGGGTTCATTACTGACAGGTCCCTTATTACTGAGCTCAAGTGCTGATCTGAGCCCTGAGTGCATCTGCTTCCCACCTCTTTGCTTTGGAAGTTTTGCACTCTCAGAAGCAAACGCATACAGGGCCACAATTCTGGCTTGTCACTTAAATCTCAAGGATAACAAATGATGCTGAAGCTAGAGTAGAGGGAATGGAGATCGTCTGGGAACCAGAGCTCTCAATGGCACAAGTGGTAGAAACTTTGGAATCTGCATCAATGCATGCACTTCTGGATTTAAAAAGACTGTAATGGAAATTTACCTAAAAGGAAAAAAAAATTCTTGCATAGTAGGAGTTGATAAAGCAAGAACTCAATTTTTTGCAAATTATTTTCCTATTACTTGATTATCCCACTTGAGATGTATGGCTTTTGTGAAACTGACATTTAAACACAATAAGCATATGCTCTTTGTAGAAATTAAAGTCACCAGCATTTCAAGACTGTGTAATAGATGGCCCTAGTGTTCCCTGCAATCAGAGTTCTTCTCTATTACTTAGCTTGGAGGGGAAACATAAACTTGATTAGTACTTAACTAGAGTGTAATGGCTGATAAATTGGGCTTAATGTTTCAAAACCAGACAACTATGCTAAGGTTGCCTAGAATTTATTTCTTGACTACACAGATACACTCATTTTTCTCACTCAGTCACAGGAATCAACAATTTAAGGATGCACTGGCTCTCTTGAAGTGTATTTCTTATTTGTCTTGGATTACTTAAAGATTTAGCTGTTCTCCCCAGCAAAGGTGAAATCCCAAGGGAGGTGAGGACTGATAAATTAAAAAGAAACTATGGTTGGCAAAGGTGACACCCGCTGGGAAAGCATTCTGCATTAGAACTTGGTTTGAAAAATGCAAGGTGTTTATTTAGTCCCTCAGCAAATACTTACTGAGCACCTACTAAGAGCCAGGATCTGTGTCATGTGCTGGAAAGACCAAGTTAATGACTCCTGCCATCAAGGAGCTAGTGAAGAAGACAACCATGTAAGCAGGTAATAAAACATGGTAAGGGCTATTATAGAAACATAAACCAAGAGTTTGGGAGCTCAAATAATCACTAAAGACATGTCTCTGCCTATCAAATTTGTATGTGTTACAGTGCTTAGCACCTAAATTACACTTGCTTTCATTGCATTCACCTGGAGAAAAGAAAATCCATTTTGCTGTTAATGTTAATGGAAACAACATTCACATTTTAATGTTACACTGTCACCCTCCTTGTGCAACAGGCGGAACTCCCCACCCCAGAAGAGCTTCTAAAAAAGTTGGGTTTACACAGAAGTAAATAAATGTTCGTTTCAATATTTCAAACAGTACATACTAAGGGATATTTATACTTAAAGAGCATCTTAAAATTAATCCTTTATTTAAGCAAAGAACCCTTTTGCAATTTGAACAATCCCCATGTGTATTTGCAATATAAGCCTGGATTTTCATATATTAGGTTTGAATCACAAAAATCTTAGTGATAGGTTCCCCAGGCCACATATTGTATTATCTTCTTAGGCCATGACACTGCCTTGTTTGCAATGAATAGAACAAAAGGCATTAAAAGCACTAATCCCTCTTGCCCTCAGGATAAGGTCCAAACTCTTTAACCTTTCATGGATCTGGTTCCCCTTAATCCTCCAGCCTCCAGTTGACTGACATAAAATAGTGGGACCTCTGTCAGTCTAGCTTCCTGAGAAACTGCATGGAACAGAAACACCTCCACCCCACCACTGTCTCTTCCAGTCCTATTAGATATATAATGTGAGCCATAAATAAACAAACTGTTTTCCTGAAACTCTTGGATTTAAGAGTTGTTTGTTACAACAGTGTAGCCTAGCCTCAGCTGTCAGCCCTTGGGCAGCCAAGGTACAGTGTGGCCTGGAACACTGCTTTCCACACTTAAGCCCTGGACTTCCATGTTCACAACTTTTTACATCCCTGAATACTATTTTTATTGAAATCAATTTAATTTTTCCATCTAAAAATATGTATTTTAAAATAAAACTACATGTAGTAAAACCTTGGTTTGCAAGCATAATTCCTTCCAGAAACATGCTTGTAATCCAAAGCATTTGTGTATCAAAGAGACTTTCAAGAATCATTGGCTCAGTTGTGATCATGTGACGTATGACATCACATACTACTGGTATTGCTAGACATCCGTCTTTAGCAAGTTAAAATTTATTAGAAATGTTTGCCAATCTTGCGGAACACTCACAGAACAAGTTACTCACCATCCAAGGTTTTGCTGTATTACTATTGTAAGCGGAAAATCAGTACCACTTCCAGTAAGTAGAAACTATAAAAACATTAACTCTTAAAATAAGGTATTTATTTAGGTACTACATTAAAATAGGTAATGTACCACTGACATGGATCTAACACACTTTTAGAAATACTAGTAAAGTAAAGAAAGGCATTAGCCTTGACGTCTAATTGACTGGACATCATCTCCACTTCCCACACTGTATCCTCATGTAGCTTAACTGACCTCTCTGAAGCTCAGATATTTTATCGATTTTATAACATGGAAAGTGATTACATAAGATTAATTTGAAGATTAAGTGAGAAATGTCTGTGAAATTCCCAGCACATACTTAAAAAAATATATATTTTTTTAACCTTTATTTATTTTTGAGACAGAGAGAGACAGAGCATGAACGGGGGAGGGGCAGAGAGAGAGGGAGACACAGAATCGGAAGCAGGCTCCAGGCTCTGAGCCATCAGCCCAGAGCCCGACGCGGGGCTCGAACTCACGGACCGCGAGATCGTGACCTGAGCCGAAGTCAGACGCTTAACTGACTGAGCCACCCAGGCGCCCCTCCCCAGCACATATTTTTAAGTGCACAGTTTAATAGTTTTTAGTATACTGGCTCATTTTTAATTGTCAAAAATATTAGATTTATTGCTATTATTATCAGCATCTCATATCACTAGAGTGTGAGCTTCTTAAGGTATGACGCTTATTCATCTCTGAATCCTCATACCTAGTGTTGTCCTTTTTTGAGGAGGATAATATACCTGGTATTTGTCCTTTGTTTTCCATCCCTGTACATATAGAATCAACCAATCGATTAAATTACTTCTCATGGTTCAACTGTAAATCGCTTTAACCAAGCTGTGCCTGATTCCTACCTATAGGCTAATCAAGGGTTCTCATCTTCACAAACTGCTTTCATTCTTCAAAATAACCTAGATCTTGTCTTTTAGCTCAATGGTTTACTAATTAGTAGCAAAAGGATCTCAAGTTTGAAAGTTTGATGTAATTATAATAAATTATAATAATTATAATTATACTATATAATTATATATAATTATATATAAATTATAATAAAAGAAAAAGCCAGATTTTACACTGGGAAACCACAGGATCCAGGACATTCAGACATTCAGAGTATAAATTACAGCTCACCCTTCCTGCAGACATCCAGAGGCCATTTTGCAGTGGCTAAGCACACAGCATCTAAAATCAGAGACTTACGTTTGAACTTTGAACCCACCATGGACAAGTCACAAATCCTTCTGTCCTTAGTCTCCTCATCTGTAAGTGGCCCTATTAGTAGGACTCTCCTCTTAGGATTGTCAAAAGGGCTAAAAAGAAATGCACAAAGCTTACAAGGGTTTAGAACAGGCCATGGCACACAGCAAGAGCTCATTAAATGTTAGCTGTTATTACCATCCTTTGTATACATGATTATTATGATTATAAAACTATACATCTGACAAAGTATAAAGATTCACACTTTGAATCACGATAAAAATTTCAGGCAACTGAAGGGAGAGACCTTTTAGACATCCTACAACTGCTTTTTTAAATATTTTTTTTCCAGTTCAGTCATTTTATTAACAATGATAAACTAGATTATGCTGTGGTTTAAAAAGAAAAGTCCAACAAACGTTTCTCTCGCTCTTCCAGATGACAGAAAATAGGACACTCCAGTGTTGCTCATCTCCACATGCAGCCTTCGTTCTTACCTGCTTGAACCGGAAGGCATCTCTACCTCAACATGCATGTGCATGGCTGATGGGAGGGATGAGCAGGCTGGGTAGCTGAGCTGTAACTGACACACTCTACTCCCTTTCACAGGCCTTGGCCAAAGCGAACTGTAGAGCATACCTATCCTCAGGGAAGCAGGTGGAGAAAAGCCGCCCACCCAACTGTCGGGAGGCAAAGGAGAACCAGACACTGAAGAGGAGTCCTAATGCCTGCCACAGTTGTGAGTGAGTATGACAATCACTTGTGTGGTGACCAGGTCTTGGCATTTATAATGTCTTGAAACTCTTAATAGAAAGCTGTCATTACATCATAAATCCAATAGAACACTTAACAAAATTCCAAAGCAGATGTTAAAGGTTGCAAAAAAAAAACAAAAACAAAAACAAAAAAAAAACAAAAAAAAAACCCTGCTAAAACATACTTAATTCACATACAATCCTGTGATTTATAGTAGCTTATTTTCCCACCCTAAACTCTGATCTTAATTCATGCAAGAAAAAAAGGGGGTTTCCTCTTTTTTTTATCCACAGAAAAGCAAAAAGGGCTGTTCTAATTCTCAGGTCCAAGGAAATGTGGGTTTGGATTTTAGTCAATAGGATCGTGTGATTTGCATTGGGCAGGCAAAAAACCAACAATTACCTTCACACAGGAAAGAGGTGCCCCTATTTTTCTGGCTCCTTCCAGTTTCCCTCCGCTTTCTTCAAAAATGATAACTTTCTTATAATTCTCCTGCTTGTTCAAGCTATCTCCCCAGTTTTCTTTTTCCTTTCACTGTCAAACTACTAAAGCAAGTTATATCTCCTGACTCTTGTTCATTATTCTCTGTTTCCTCCTACCATGTAACTTTTGAATTTGATCCAAATCAGCACCTCCAATCTCAATCATCCAGCTACATGGATGTGACGTCACTTGAATATCTTACTCCACAAATCTAGAATCGCACCCAGAATTTCCTCCAAAGCCAGGTCTCTCTGTTTCATTATTTTAGTTAATATTCTGCCCAAGTTGTAATTGTCAATTAACTCTGATTTCCTCATGTTTCTTGACTCTAAATTTTATCTGGTCCCAGGCTTACTTAATTCTTTTTATGAAATCTTTGTTTTGCATACTCCTCCCTCTCCGGTCTTTATCATCATTATACCTAGTAACTCATACCTGGACCACTGAAATCATCTTCTAACTAATCTCCCTTTCTCTAGGCTTTTCTATCTCCTGATTTCAGCATGCCACCTGCACAGTCATTCCAAAACATTACCTTTATTAAGTTAATCTCCAGGAAAGGGAAAGACTCTTTTATAACTACCACTGCATACAGTATAAACAACCATCTCCTTTTCATCATTGGGAGTTTTGTCATGGGGCGTGACTCCCTCCCAAACAAAACCAAAGCACTCACTGATTTTAGGAAAGATCACCTAATTTCTCTTTCTCTGCCTTTCCCCATCCATTGTCCCTACCTAGCATATTATCTCCCACTTCAAATCTCACTTGTCATTTAAAACCTAGAACCAATTCATCCATAAACTCTTCCTGAACCATGGTTGGCTCTGTAAATAGAACTTAATTTGTATACAACTATGTAATCCCAAAGCAGCATCCCACAGCATGACACTCAGGTGTATTCTGTTTAGTCAACATGGTGTTGCTGTTGTTGTTGCTGTTGCTATTGTTTAAAATTTAATACTCTGAGGGACTACATATACTCTTCAGCTTCCTTACCACTTGAGTTTGAGAACCCTGGTCTATGCTGTGTCATGCTGGTGGCATCATTTCATAATTTTTGTCTGTGATTTTTAAACATATGCTTTGTTTATTTTTCCAACTTGTACGTTTCCTAAGGTCAGAGAAATGTTTTTATACAATTAAAATTTTAAATAGGGCAAGATGAGAAAACATTTATAAACATAATTAGCCAAAGAGTTGTTGGCTGCTCTGTTTCTTTTACCCCAAGTTCTGCCAGCACCAACACCAGGAGACATCTTTAAGCCATTCAGGAACCAACATGGTTTTATTACTGGGGAAGAAAAATCATTCCATAAATCTCTTCTTTCTTCTTTTCTCCTTTCCCCACCCAACTGATAACTTTTATTTTTGTATTAATTCATAGATTTCTTCAGCCCTTGATCCCGATTTAATATTCAAACAAAAAAATCTATATGTAAAAGCATCCATTTGGGAGCTCTTCAAAGCCCGTATAAGACAAGTAGTTGTTAGAGAGAGTAGATCCAATATAAAGAAATGAGCAAAAATCATTTCAAAGAAAAAAAATATGGAAATTCAGCAGAGAGGGGAAAAGTAATCTTAGTGTTTATAATGGCTTGGAAATAAAAGAGGAAAAATATTTACAGGAAATACTTTGAGAAAAGAGCAAAAATAGGAATATAGTAGTGATTGAAAGAGCAAATTAACTAATATTTTTGAGTATCTAATGCCCGCCAAGATTTCACACACCTTCTATCATAGTGACCATACAAGGTTGATGTGATTGTTCTTATCCTCAGTAAGGATCCTTTGTAGAATTTACCTGAGGCTACACAACTCGGTAAATAATAGCATCATGACCCAAACCTGGATCTGTCTGACTTGAAGCCTGCATTCTTGGAACTTGGCTACACAGCCTCCTAATAAAATAAAATAGAAATAGTAGGCTTAGTAGATGACAATTGACCCAACAATTTATATTAATTAATAAAAGCTTTCAACTTTATTCAAAAAGAAGTAGAAGCCCCAGAATAAAAATTCTAACACTGGCATAAGAAAAATTATGATTAAGAAGAACTATTCTAATGTGAAATGAGTAAGAAGTGGGCATCAGGCATAGCAAAGCAGCAGTCTGGAGAGTCCTCGACCTGGGACAGGACTTGGAGATAACGAACACACAAAGGCAGGAAATTCTAGCGAGACCACACTAGTGAGGGCCGAAATTAAAGTTGACTTTGTAAAGTGGTTCAGATTTTTTGGATGAGGATTTTGTAATATAGTTCGATATCCATTAAAATTTACATGCCTTATGTGAAACAGAAATCTCAACCTCTGGAAACTTAACTCAGAAAAATAATACAAAACGTAGGGTGCTGGGAAGACAGGAGCCTGCATGAAGAGAAATGAACATAGCTGTGCTTATATACAAACAAAAACAAAAACAAAAACAAAAAACAAAAAAACAAACAACAAAAAACTGGTAATAATATGAATATCCAATTTTGGGGAAAATATTGGTAAACTATGGGATATTATATAAGCCATTGAAGTGCTAAATGTGATTGCTTAGAAACCTTAGAAAAGTACTTAAAATAGGCTAAAGGCAAAAAGAAAAGCATTAATCATTTCGCAACTATAATAATGGCTACTATTTTTGAGTACTTACTATGTGCCAAATTCTGATCTAAAAGCATCACATGCATTAACTCATTTAAACCTAATAACTACTCTTTTCTATGAGGAAAGTGTTATCATCTCCATTATGTAGAAGGGAAATCTGAAGGTAACTAACAACAGGTTTGTGCCCCAGGTCACACAGCTACTGAAAGTATGGGACAGGTTTCCAGCCCATGCGGTTTGGTTCTAAAGCCCAAACAATTAACAACCACAGTGTTAATGCTGCCTCCATAATTACAAAATCTGCAATTTAATGAATGTGGAAGTGAAATATATAGATAAATATTAAGAAATATTTCTGAAGAGGAATTAGTACAACTTGGAAGTAAGATGAAAGTAGGCAATGGAGTAGATTTATTAATTTATTTTGTTCCTAATCTGTGTAAGGGCGTGTACTGTCATAATAAGAGAGCTCTCTGGCAATGCTTTCATTCAATCCTTCCTGGAGTGTTAAATTAATCTTGTGGTCCTTTCCACATTTTTGTTTTAGAGACATTAAAATCTCATAGTTAATACTGATCATAGGTAACTAGCCACATCTAGTTGAAATTTATACATACAGGCTCACAGAAACTTTCATCCACAAAACAAGACATTATAATGACATAAAAATAGTGAAGTATAAACAAACAACCAGTAATAGGAATAAAATTATTCCCCCAGCTCCGTCAAAAAAAAAAAAAAAAAAAAGTTAAACTCTTAAATTTATCACGTATGCCTTAAAGTAGTGAGCATTTCGTACCATAATCTAATTTCTTTGAACTAAAATATGATTAAACATTGTAAAGAGATTAGTGAACATTCGAATTTTCAAGTTAGATTTAATCCCTCAGCATCTTGGGGGATTATGGTAAAGAGAACTACATTGTTTTCTTTAGGATAGGACTGTATAAAATGATATATAATCAAATATTTCTTCAATTAATCCATGTCTTATGACCTACTACAAATAAATCCCAAAGGACTACTGCAATAAACGATGTTACATCTAACTTCTGCAAACCGCAAACTGTCACTGTAATGTCACATTTCACTTCAACCCAATTTCAAGACTATAACCCTCCAATTCTCAAAGGTAATTTAAACTGTACTCAACTTTAAAAGGTTTCAACTTCAGTTAATGCCATCTTCATTGTTGCTTGGACATTACATACCTAAAATATTAGGGACAAATTAATGTAGTAAAGCAACCAGAGGCTCTGTTATCAACAAAAGAGACATTTTTCTCGTGCTACTCCTGGAAAACGATTTTTTTTCACTTTATAGACACACCATATGTATTGTTTTCGTAGGCATCAAGAAATTATCAACCTAACAGCTATAAAAAGAGAATGGTTAAAGCCTCTGCATAATGAACACTGAAGCAAACCATATATATTACACATACAAATTTTCAAAACACTCCTATCACATACCATTTAAAAGGAGCTCATGTGATTGAGTGTTGTAAGCCAAGGAATTTTATCCATTGTTTCTAATACTGTTTCAAATGGAATCATTTGAAACCTTGATTAAAAATGTATACTGGCATGTCAGGTAAAGTATTAGGGAATAGAAATGTGCTTTTTAAGACCCATGATACAATTTTTTGCTATTGGAGGAACAGAAAGTAAGAAACAAAATACCAACGTAGGTTTCAAAATAGCAAAGCTTGCCACAGCACCCATCCTCAATTTTCTCCTACCAGAGGTTATATAAAGAAATAAAATTACCAAATGGAAGAGCATACCGAGGCATACAGCAGCATTGTAAAAATCAATTTAAGAAGTACAGCTGCAGTTGTCTTTCCTGGGTTTTTAATTATGTGTTTGTTTGCCATGGTGGCCTAATTTAGTCAAGAAGATGAGCCAACATTAAAAGCTGGTAGGAGAGGTAAGTAATCCCCAGGGTGGGCTGCTTGTGCTCAAGAGTTTAAAAGCTACATATACAGAGGCAGAAGCCAAGGCACATTTGAGAAGGGGGTCCACATGACAAACAGTGAAAGGCGAGCAAATCAAATTTTTCACAATTAGTTGAACAACAACTGTGACAGGTTTAGCGCTTAGCATTTTCATTTGTGTGCTCAAATTTGGTTATCTGTCCTCTTTTATGCAAATGCGATGTGACAGGAGAAGCTGGGAGCAGTGGAGCAGGCCAATCACTCACAACAGGGGCGAGGGGCTGCTCAGCTGAGAGGCCGGGATTAAATGGACTGAATGCTGATGGATAAATGACAGGAGCGGAGCTGAAAGCCTCATGAACTGATTTAAAACTTCTAAGGGAGGATGCCAAGAATATAATTATGCTTTATGCCCCAGCCTAAACTGTCAAAAATAAAAAGATAAAAGAAGAATATAAATTGTACCAAATGAATATTATCAGCATTCATAATTTAACTAAACCCAACATGTTTATCCTACCCTGGAAAATAGATAAGATTGGAAAGCTGTGCTTTTCTACCACAGGCCTTGGGACTGAGGCAAAGTTTAAAAAATTTAAAAGCAGAGCACGGTGGAAGGAAATCCATGTCGCAGCCCTCTCCTTAAAGGGCTTCCATCTCCAGCAGCGCAGAGGCCCTCTCTGCAAAGGGGGTACAGTCAGTTCACCTTCCACTGTCTCTCTGCAAAGAGCTGGAGGTTCAGGGTGGCACCTCCTTCATGCCTGGAGCCTCAGAGCACAGTCACCAGCACCTAGGAGATCCTGAGTGACATTTCCATGAGGTTGTAGGCTGTCTGCATTCTGCGCAACCAGCACTAACAGTCCATGATTCTATCAAGCCAGAAGGGTTGGAAAACACTAGAGCTTATTGTCTCATTTGCTTCATGTAGGTCTTACAATGTTATTGTCTCTACAAGTTCCTAATAGAATGTTCTATAACACTAAATTTCTCAGAAGGTAGATTCTCCTATCTGAAAACAGGGGTATGAACTATCATCCTTGGTTTCTTTCAGCATCTGACTACAATTTCTCTATTATCACTTCACTGCACGCGCGCACACACACACACACACACACACACACACACACACACATATCCCTTTCTGGGAAGACATCAATGATGTAAGACAAAAAGACAGAAAAACCCATGGTTGTGTACTCTGTGGATAAATACATACATGAAGGGAAAATATAATCTTAAATTCTCTTCATCAAACAGAAGAATACCAAGCAATACGATACAACAGGAAGAGACACAGAAAGTAAAGATGGTAACAAAGGCAATCGTGTTTAAATGAGCTGCATAATACTCATACTGAAGAAAATAAATACATAAATTTAAAACATAATTTGTCCCAATCAATTGATGCTATTAGCTAATAGACATTATTTTTACTTTGTAAGAAACTTATTTCTTTATAAGAAACATATTTTGTTACCTTGGTCTACCTCTTAAAGTTCATCATGGTTTACCACAAAATTAACTACTGTAGAGAATGTCACAAAATTCAGAAAATATTAATTGCTATACATAACGTATTTAACAAAAACAACAGAATAAAAATACCAATTCTTGTGCAAAAGACTTGACCTTAATATGCTCCTAAGAAATAATTAAGCCTATCTTTGCAAGACTAGAATAATATAAATAAAACATTTATTACTAAACTAACCTCTTAATATTTTTTATGAATGTAAAAATATGTATGCAGAAAAGCATTCAAATCATATATATCGATGACATTTTACAGAGTAAATACACCTGTAGCCACCATCAAGATCAAGAAATAGAGCATTACCAGCACTGCAGAAACCCTTGATATGCTCCTTCTCAGCCACTAACCCTTCAAATGTAACCACTCTTGAATTCCATCAGCACAAATCTCTTTTTCTGTTTTTGAAATTCATACAGATCAAACCATACAAAATCTACTCTTCTGGTCTGACCTCATTTTTAGGAAGGTGGGAATGTCCGACTTCTTTACGCAGTATTATATCTGGGACATTTATCCATGTTGTTGTGGAAGGGCAGTTTATACTTTTTCATTGCATAATATTCCATTGGATGTACAGAATATTCTACTCTGACAAACACTTGGTTTGTTGCTGAACATTCCTGTACATTCACTTTGGGACATATATATTTTCATTTCCATGGAGTACATATTTAGGACTGAGATTGCTGGGTCATTGCCTCTGCATGTATATTTTAATATGAATACACGGCTTTAGTAGATCTGGCCTAATAACTTTCTAAAGGAGAACAAACACTTTTTATATAGTAGGAAAATCTCACCATGCCCTGTGAAATTTTCTTTTAAGTTACAAAAAAATTAGCAAGAAAAAAATTAACCAAAATTAAATACACATGCCACAGACACAATTCTCAGCCGGAAAATAATGCACCTAAATTGAAACCTGGATTGATTTCTCTTAGCTCTGCTGATAGTATTTATGCCTCACCAGGAGAAGAAAGGAGTGGTAGTCATGGCTGGCAACTTGGACGCAGGCTGCTTAGAGCTCATTGAATGAACTAGAAAATGATCAGTTCATTGAGTGGTTTCCCCAAAAGTGTGCCGTGTGACTAAACCTAGGTATATTCCCACAAGTCCCAACTGTATGTGGCAGATACAGGACCCACACTATGTTATTCAGAACATGAGCCACACTTTTATTCATCTAATAGATCTGGGTTTATCCTTTTAGAACAACAAAAGGCCTGTTGTTTGATTTATAAATGTGTTTTTTCAGTGGGTAAACGGACAGAGCCCCCGCTGTTCAGTCTCATGGCCAGTTTCATACAGGTGAGGGCTTGGACGACACTGTAAGTCAATCACGATACTAATGAGGTTCCTCTACTGCTGAAATGGGGCCACACAGCTTAAGAAGGAAATCCAACTCCTAACGCTATCTACCAGGCATGCCAAGACATGGTCACAACTGAAAACATCAGCAATCTCCAAACAACATTCAAGTTTATATCAGCAAATTTACAGTCTGTGTCACACTCACTTCTTCCCAAGCTTTCCATAGCTCACAAGGAGGAGGAGCTGCGATCTGGATCTGTTCCCTCCAAGAAGGCTCTTCATCTGAGACTTTGCCCCACTTTCTCCCCAGAAGCAGTCGTGGTCTGTGGTGTTTTCTTCTATTGGAGTGGAGGGTAGTTCGCACACATTGGAAATGAAATCTTCACCCACTGTACGCAATCAGCTTATCTTCCCCTGGGTTCCACATCACCTTTCTTCTGGCAGCTGACTCCTCTTGTTCACCTGACCAGGTGATCTTGATTGTCATTCTCATAACTTCATATTTAACCTCACTGCCATTCCCCAGCACAAGATACTATTTATGTCTCTATTTTCCTAGAGAAGCTAGGTCCTTTCCTGGGATGTCCTTGATTTCAGGCCACCCCTTTCGAAATCCACACACAAATTCCTTCATGAACCCCTCCAATCCCCAACCCCCTTCCCAGTCAGTGTGCCCTCTTCCATTCTCTCTGAATGTCCAGTCTTGATTAGCATGGTTATGTCATCTCTGCCACCAGGTTGTTTCCTGGTGTTATCATCAAGAGATATTTAAACTTCCATCTGAAATGCCTCATCCTTCCTCTCCCAGGCAGTTCAAATTATGTTTCCACCATTTGACTCAAGTTTCTTAAACAAACATCAGAATTCTCATTAACTATTATATTTCATTTTTTTACACTCTACCTCAACCAAAACAATATGAAAAATATAAATAATTTGTGGGGAGAAATTATTTTTCAAAAGTGCCAGCATACCTAAACTATCCTTCTCCACCAGACACATTTTTATTCATCCGTTAACACTCAGCTCAGATGTCATCTCTGTAGAACCTGCAGCAACTCCTTGAGACAAAGTTAGTCATTTCATTTTTTGAGATTCATAAGACCATTGCAGCATTTAGCATGTTGTATTGGAATTATACCTGCTAGGGTATATGCCATCTCCACTGGGCCATGAACTCCACAAGAGCAAGGGCTGTGTCTGTTCATCTTTCTATCCTCCATTTCAGTTCAATTCAGCAAATATTCAGCACGCAGCACTGTGTCAATTTCAAAGTTGGTACTTAATAAATATTTCATGAGAGAATGGAAGAGTGAAGGGAGATAAATTTACATTCTTTTAAAACTCTTTCAAAAAAGTTCTGTCAGAACCTTCCTTTTTCATTCTCACATCCAAAAGGAAAAAGTGTGTTCTTACAAAATCCATATTTAGATCAGGGAAACTTGAGGTTTGTTTTTCCAAGTTTATTTTATGTTTATAAACCTAAGTTTACGTGATGAATAACTTGAATTATATAGCATTGCACAAGTGGCCTTGGAGGTAATCTAGTCTAGGGAGACAGCTAATATATGACACTCTCAGTGCTGCTCTCCACCTCCAGCACCCATAGCAGACAGCACTAATCGATCATGGCACTCCTTCTCATTAAGCCCAGACTCAGCCTTAGAATTCTCCACTCAGCACTTAACAAACAGGCTGCTCTCTAGAGTTAGTGGTCACGATGAATCCTGCTTGTCACTCTTGGTCTATTCTCTCTTATTACAGATAAGCAAAGAGAGTCCCAGAGAGGTTAAATGGCTTTGCCCAGGTCATAGAGCTAATTAGTAGTAGAGGCTGAACCAAACCCTTATCACCTAAGACCCTTTCCACGAGAACACACTTTTTATTTCTATACTTGATTAATAGGAATGAATACTTCATAGAAAATGTTAGTTTTGTTTATTTTATGTACATATGTGTTATATACTAGATTATATGTTATAGATAATGGTTTAGAGCCTTGGCTTGCTATCTCTCAACCAATTGTGTCAACGGACCAATGTATCATAAAGACCTCATTGGTATGTCATACCAATCCAATCTTCCCTTAAAGCCATGGAGGCATAGTTTTTAAAAAACTAACAATAGCTTAGTCCAGCTCTCTGGAACAAACACTAATTTTTTTTTTTTAATCAAAAGTGAAGTGCCTCTAAAGTTTGCCATAAAAAGTTGTAAAACAGGGAGTGTGGGTGATGGGTATTGAGGAGGGCACCTTTTGGGATGAGCACTGGGTGTTGTATGGAAACCAATTTGACAATAAATTTCATACATTGAAAAAAAAGTTGTAAAACACAAAAGGATGCAATGAAAAAGAAGCACTGGTCAGTTTAACTGTTTGATATCTTTCTTAGAGCTTCTTTTCAAAAAACATTGATTGATTGATTGATTGATTGACTGATTGATTTTGAGAGCGAGCAAGTGAGCGAGCAGGGGAGGTGCAGAGAGAGAAGGAGAGAGAGAATCCCAAGCAGGCTTCATACTGTCAGCACAGAGCCCAATGCGGGGCTCGAACCCACAAACCATGAGATCATTACCTGAGCTGAAACCAAGAATCAGTGCTTAACTGACTGAGCCACCCAGGCACCCCTCCTTTTTATAGCTTCTTATCATATCGAAGACATATTTGAAATTAGAATATAAGCAAGAGTTGTCACCTATGTTAGTGTTTCAATTGGTTGTTCAATTAGTAACTTTAAACTTTCTCTTCACATTTTCCTCTTCCATTGCAGTGTCATTGCCACCAGTACAAGTGGGGTCAGGTAGGAGTTCAAAACTTCTTATTAGTATTTTTTTAAGCTGCTCAAATGCTGTAGTTATCTATCTTTATCATACATAAATGCTTATTATGTGTAAAAGAATGTATGTAAAAGAAAACCAAAAATATATTAAGAAGTAAGTGTAAGCCATTGTTTTCTTTTCCAGAGTATAAGCTTCAAATTCTCCAAAGGGGTAGACTTGTTTCTTCCCAGTGGGCCAGCAGGGGTATAAGAAAGAAACCGAGAAAGTTGAAATAAATTAAAATCTCAGATTCCTTAGCCTCTTTTTCTTTGAGTAGCAAAGTGAAAAGTACTCTCAAAGAATCAACACCCAGGATACCTCATTACCAGAAGTAGAGAGGCAAATAAGAAAGAGAGTAAAGAAAAAGCAACCCCACAGCCCAAGAATAGATGAAAGAAGACAAGCTAAGTTCTTAGACATGGAATCACACAAAGGTTAGCCATTTGAGGAAAAATGAAATAAACCATTAGCAAATAACAATGATAGCTTTTTGTGGGGGGAAGTATCTGACTTTTATGGACAAAGAAAAAGTGCTTATAACTGACCCTTGATTGATATTTGGGCAACATTATTTCAATGCATGACTTACAGGTGTAGCAGACTTATGACAGTGGCCCTGTAGAAATGCCTCTTCAAAGATCTGAGGTAGCAAAGGAAAGCATCAACAATCCTATTTTTGCAACAATACCTAGGAGAAATTGTGATGGCAATTATTACAGTTATTTACCTACTGCTTCTCAGACCCAGTCCGACCCTTCTATATTTGGCTTTAACTGTGTGTCTCCAAACTACATTTGCCAGACTAACTGCCGATAGGAGGCACTGCTGGAAGACTTACAGGGAGAAGAAGGGGAGAAGAGACGCTCCCACTTCAGTCTTTTTTTTTTTTAATGTTTATTTATTTTGAGGCGGGGGAGACACAGAATTTGATGCAGGGCTTGAACTCACGAACCACGAGATCATGACCTGAGCCGAAATCAGCCACTTAACCGGCTGAGCCACCCAGGCGCCCCCCACCCCCAACTTCAGTCTTATGTGCATCCTTCCAGCATCTTTTTCAGCTGCGTGTGATCCCCTTAGAAGTCCAAACACCAGCTGTGAGTCAGTTCTCTTCCGTGACAGCTATCTGTTCCCTTCTATTCTTTGCTGTTGAAAGAACAATGACTGCCTCCATTACTTTTAAGCTGTTGTAACTAACACTCCATTACCTATTTTTGTAAACTGTTACATGAAATTTATCACTGGGAGACAAGAAGGCAACATGCTATATATGCATGAACTGAATAAAAGATGCACAGTGACCAATCACAGACAGACTTAGAAAGAAGCAATGTGATTGTTTACTGATCATGATGCACATCTCTTATTTACGCAGTCATTTGTGGACTTAAGAGATAGTGATGAAGTTAGTACTTTAAACACTCACAGTTAATACACTATGGTAACTGATTGTGAATCGTAGTGTGTGGGACTGGTGTTATTAAAACTGTGGTAAGTAAAATTCATGTACATTGGGGTAGTCTAGAGCAAAGACTGCCTGTAGTTATTTGTATTAAGACTCAACTATTTGGGGGCCCCTGAATGGTTCAGTTGGTTAAGTGTCTGATGTCAGCTCACGTCGTGATCTCATTGTTCTTGAGTTCCAGCCCTGCATAGGGCTCTATGCTGACAGCTCAGAGCCTGGAGCCTGCTCCAGATTCTGTATTTCCCTCTCTCTCTGCCCCTCCCCTGTTCGCACTCTCTCTCTCAAAAATAAATAAACATTAAAAAGTTTTTTTAAAAGACAAGTATTTGAGGGTTCATAACTTAATTTCTTTTGAATCATAATTTATCCATTTCAACAAATGTACCTCCAAACAGACCTGACTAATCTTTACTTTTGAAGCAAATTCATGGAAAATTTTCAAACGAGGGTTATCCATTTCCTTCTATTCTTTATTCCTTCATTCTATTGACACCTTTCCTAGAGTTCACACACTAGACATGAGTCATGGTGGCTCATGCCCATTGGCCTATTTTCACTGTGGGATGCTCTATTCAGCAGACTTTTGTTAAGCACAGCCAACGATTACATGAGAGTGGGTACCTGATACAGACATAGATTATAGTTGTCTGGGACAAAGTTTGAGTCACTGTTTACAGTTCTCCATAATTTCCTGTTTTAGAATTTTACACCCATGCTCTTTCCCATGAGACATTGCTTTATTAGAGTAAGAAGAGTATATTTTTACCATATTGGTGGCTTTGGCTGTGCCTTGCTTGAGCTGATGCAATATGGGTAGATGTGACAATGTACCAGACTGATGTCTCAAGAAGCATGACTTATTCGATTATCTACCATGAGAAGAGAATGCCCCAGAATGAACATATATGAAACATAGCTGAAGCCAACCCGTAGCCTCAAGCAAAGCTTCTCAGTTGACTCCAGTTCTAGATCAGCTGAATCACTGTCAACCTATAGACATGCAGAAGAATAAAGCCTTATTGTAAGCTACTGGGTTTTTTGGATGTTTTCCTACACATCTGTAGTTTTTTTGTTTGTTGTCATTGTTGCTGTTGTTTTTGCAATAGTTGATTGATGTAGGACAACAGAGTGCATTTAGCCAATTAGAAAATCCCTCCAAAAATGTATATTGGAAAATACAGAAAAGTGGAAGGATCAGAATGGAGTAGAGACACAGAAAAGGATGAGATATTATGGAAAAAGAGGCACAGAGTAATGTTACCAACCTTGACTAATTTTGGAATTTCAGGCCATATATACCTCTGAAGCCAGTTTTCTCCAAGACATTGAGCCCACAAGGGGTACCTGAAGCAGCCTGAGTTCTTTGCAACACGAAGAGTTCAACTCTCACTATTCCACAGCTTCCATGACTCCTAAGATCAGGGCTTCAGAGTATATTAGAAGCAGATGGAGGGGAGAAAGAGAAATGATGAGACTTTCCATAGCATTCTCTATATCTAAAGCAGACCAGGTCTGAGGGCAAATCCAATTCATCCTTCTGAATAAGGCACTGGGAGTAGATGGTAGAACTAGCCTGCATCCATTTTCCTTATAACTATGTGGGCCTTTCCTTTGCCCTAAGACATGGAGCCCATAGGAAGTATTCTATTCTCTGAGCCTTTCAGATAAGTAAAAATACATTAAGCCATTACCATATTCCAAGAAAATCCTTAATCCACATAATTTCGTCAGATTTTCTCAATAGTTCAGTGAGAAGGTGGTATTTTTTTTTTACTTCCATTTTACATATGAGGAGACTGAGATGGACACTGTAAATTAGTTGCTTGAGGTCACATAGTGACTAAACCCCAGGTGTTCCACCTCCATTCTCCAGTCATCTTATACCGGTTGTTTTTAGGAAGTAGTGGCAGGAACCAAAGTACCAACTCTTGCCCTGGAAAGATTTTCATTACCCTAATCATCAAGATACAGTCCTTGAAAGAAGCAAACAGTTCAGGGGGGTGGGAGGGAATCTTTTTCTTTTACTCACAACAAGCATAGACAAACACATTTTTCCCTTACACTGGATGTTTTTATTCTGGCACTAGGCTTTGTTATTCTGTCTTCCTTCCCTGGGATTCCCCCCCTCCTCAATAGTCCTTCCTACACCTTTTTTATTTTATAATTTCCCTTCTTCTGAGTGGCCTGAATGGCTCAGTTGGTTGAGCACTGGACTCTTGATTTAGGCTGAGGTCATGATCCCAGCTTCATGGGATCGAGTCCCACTTCGGGTTCCATGCTGAGTGTGGAGCCTGCTCAAGATTTTCTTTTCCTCTGCCTTTGCCCCTCTCCCCTACTTGTGTTCTCTCTCTCTCTCTTTCTCTCTCTAAAAAAAATTAAATAAATAAAATATAATTTCCCTTCTCCCTTTCCCCAGAAAAATCCAGGGTAGCCTAATCCATTTATTTGACAAACATTTGGGTGCTTATTACTATCAGCAAGTTACTTACATTTTGTAATGGACAATTACAATATTCCAGCAATGTTAAGATTTCTAGGGATTGGGTGAAAACAGTAATCCACATATCCTAACACCTCACAGCTGCCTCAGTTCTGAGCAAAAGAACTTTCTATCAAAACTGACTTGAAACACAGAATTCCATTAGTTCCATGCATTTCTTTCGGCCATATCACACTTGGGCAGTCCTCAAATGATGGGGCTGTGATGACTATGTTCTCATGTGCTCTGTCACTCTTCTCACAACTCATTCTGCCATCCTTTCCACCGTGCACCCTGAAATGTCTATCAGTTACAAATTCTCTTACGTTCTTCCCTCCTTCCCATTGACTCTCTTCCTTCAGTCTGTAAAATATGGACCTTTCCTTTGCTTTACCCAGCAAAGTCTTCAAGCTACCATCCTAAATTTTGCCTCCCATTCTGAATTTCCTACATTCATTCTCTACCAAACATCAGTCTGACTTCTCCTTCCATGAAACTGCCCGTGGCCTTTTGAATCGGCAAATCCACGGGTCCTCGCTGTTCTGATCTTACGTCTTATTTTATCAAGCCCCCATGTGTGATGTTCTCGTCCTCATTGGCTTTTGTGACATCCTTTCAATTAGGTCTTCTTTTTTTTCCTAGCAACTCATTTTCATCTACTCCTCTGGCCCTTGCACATGTTGGGGTTTACCATCCTTAGTTTTCCTGCTTTGCATGCTACCTGTCCTAACTGGGAAATCTCATTCATATAGTGCCTCTGGTTCTTAGGCTTGTATCTCCGTCCCAGACTTCTCTCCTATACTTTGGGTAGCAGACATCTGCCTACAGGATATTTCTGTTTTGATATCCCATGAGGCCCTGAAGCTCAACATGTCAGACATGAATTCAACTCCTTTTCTTGTTCTACAAACTTTCTCCCAATCCCACAGGCCCAACTCAGGGTATGACACAGCCAAACTTGGTTGCTCAGCCTAGAATCCAGGAGTCTCCCTGCCCCTACTATGCCCAGTGTCTCCCTTGCTTCCAGTACATCCTCCTCATCACTGTAAAAAATGAACTGCAAATATAATCACTTCACATTCCTCTGCCCTCATCTCTGTCTTCCACTCCATCCCCTTCTTTCTTCTAAACTTTCAAACCTTTCCATGCCTCCCCGACACCTTAGCATGATGAAATTCAATGTTCTTACCATGCTCTGAACCATGTTTCTTTCCAGACTCTTTGTATTCTAGCTTCCATTTCTTTTAAAACCCTTTACATTCCAATCGCTTCATGCTCCTGGCCACTTCTCTCAGTACTTTTCTTTTCTTTTCTTTTTTTAATTTTTAAATGTTTATTTTTGAGACGGAGAGAGACAGAGCACAAGCGGGGGAGGGGCAGAGAGAGAGGGAGACACAAAATCTGAAGCAGGCTCTAGGCTCCAAGTTGTCAGCACAATGTATGAAAGTTTATTTTCATAAATTGATATTTATGGGAATTTTTCCCCCTACATATCAGGAAAGAGAGTAGATAGAGCAGAAAAGGAGTATAAAAGAGATGGCAAGATATTTGTTGACTCACTGGCTTGAGAGGTTTAGGGCAATAAGTAAAAGGAGCTGTGTTCGAGAAAGAACAGATGCTACGCATTGTGTCCCAGGAACAAAGACTGATGAGCTGGAGAGGGGTCAGTGACTTCTTCAGACTGCAGTGCAGCACTGCCACCCTGAAAGTGTGGTGTGGGTAGGGGAGAGGCACTGTGAGGTCTGGGTGCACCCAGTAAAGCAGTGTTTTAACAGAGACCACTGTGATTGGCCATAGAGGCTGTGGTGAAGGGTCCAGTTGAATCTGGTGGGGAAGAATGTGAGGGGACTAGTTAAGGCAGATATTCAGGGAATGCTCAGGTGTAACTGGGAAAGAAGGTAAAGCAGAGGGCGTGCTATTCAGCAGTTGTACGGGGGGTGGGGAGACCATGCAGCAATTGATATTCCCACTAGCTGAAAAGAAAACTGAAGTCATCTAACGGAAACTCTGAGTTCTACTACCAAACTTTCCCAGAACACGAAATTTTCTTCCCCTCCTTGCTGCCAATTAAAATGGAGGACTTGTGTCTACTACTCTCTAAGGACACTCTTTCTAAATGTGCTTTGGATCTTTTCTTATCCTGTTTTTAAACTACCATTATTGTTCATTCTATCTTATTAGAACTCCTTTCTGTAAAGATTTTAAAGTGTTTTTTGTCTTGTTTTTGTTTGTTTTTCGAGAGACAGAGAAAGCATGAGCAGGGGAGGGGCAGAGAGGAGGGAGAGAGAGAGAGAGAGAGAGAGAGAGAGAGAGAGAGAGAATCCCAAGCAGGCTCCACACTGGCTTGAACTCACGACTCATGAGATCATGACCTGAGCCAAAACCAAGAGTCGAATGCTTAACCTACTGAGTCACCCAGGGGCCCCTCTGTAAAGATTTGAACATGATTGTCTGGCCTTCTATTATCCTACCTGCCTTGCAAACTACTAATCTCTCTCTCTTCCACCTTTAAAACTCTTCTAAAAAAACCTACCTGTACTCTGTTTCTATATCCTTATCTTCCTTTTACTCTTTAGCCTATTCATTTTGGCTCCCATATCCGTCATTAAAAAGCAAATAAGCAAGGGGCACCTGGGTGGCTCAGTCAGTTAAGTGTCTGACTTCGGCTCAGGTCATGATCTCCCAGCTCGTGAATTCGAGCCCCATGTCGGGCTCTGTGCTGACAGCTCAGAGCCTGGAGCCTGCTTCGGATTCTGTGTCTCCCTCCCTCTCTCTGTCCCTCCCCCACTCACGCTCTCAAAAATAAACATTAAAAAAATAATCAAAACGAAACAGAAACATTCCAGAGTCATTAATGACTTCCTTATCCTAAAATCCAATGGACATTTTTCATATTTCATCTTACTTTGCCTTGTAACATTTGACACTTTTATCACTCCCTCCTCCCTAAAACAAATTTTTGTTGTTGTTTTGGCCCCTATTTGTAATTACCATCCTGGTTTTCTTCCCACCTCTTTGGCTGTCCTAATTCTTTGCAGAATCTGCCTATATCACAGAAGTTCTTCATTCTATATGTGATCTCTAGGAATCTCAATCTTATAGATTAAGATTTCTATGCTAAATAATTCTCAAATTGTGTATCTCTGCATTGCAGTCACACTGGGCTTCTTTCCGTTCTTCAAATATACCATACTTGGTCCCTGTATAGTATTTTTGTACAAAATTGTTCATTCTTCAAGAATATGCTCCCCCTCTAATAAACTCCTACTCAGCTTTCAGATCTCAACTAAAAGATCACTTTTTGTGGGAAGACTTTCCTGACATCAAAGGTCAGGTTCATTCACTTTATACTCCATAAAACTCTGCTTCTTTCCTTCAGAGAATTTAATTTATAATTTTGCTTTTGTTCTATGTTTCTTTTCTCTTTTGAATGATTTCAACGTGCTCCCTGCCCCCCCCCCAACCCCTGAACTATGGTAAAGGGCAAGAAAAGCAAGGTAAGTATCAGTTGTTTTCATCTTCACCCACCTTTCCATAGGCGAGCTCTGCCCTTCCTCAGTATGAAGTCTCTTTTAGGCAGCAGTGCTGACTGGAAGAATAAAAGGTCAACATGTATGTAGAACTACTTCATTTACTGGCACTGGTTGTAGTGTAACCAGTGGGAGAAGTAAATCTGCAGTACTTCCAGGAATTCTCAAGCATGCAAACTCAATTGACTCCTCTTACAAATATACCTCAAATACTTGCTCTCCGGACCTTATTCTTTATGAGGAACACACATCTTTCCGAGACATTTCCCCAGATAGTGCCCTAAAATGGAAGTAGATGTTACTCTGCCTTTATGTTTTTCTCAAATTAAGCTTTTTGAGATAATTTAAATCCACATGCAGGGGCGCCTGGGTGGCGCAGTCGGTTAAGCGTCCGACTTCAGCCAGGTCACGATCTCGCGGTCTGTGAGTTCGAGCCCCGCGTCAGGCTCTGGGCTGATGGCTCGGAGCCTGGAGCCTGTTTCCGATTCTGTGTCTCCCTCTCTCTCTGCCCCTCCCCCGTTCATGCTCTGTCTCTCTCTGTCCCCAAAATAAATAAAAAACGTTGAAAAAAAAAAATTTAAATCCACATGCAGTTGCAAGAAATAAAGATCTCATGTATCCTTTACCAAATTTCCTCTCATGGTAATATCTTGCAAAACTATAGTATAAGATCACAACCAGCTTACTGACATTGGTAGTCAAGAGACAGAACATTTCCATTACCTTAAGGATCCCTCAGGTTGTCACACCCACCACCTCCATAATCCCCTGGCAACTACTATGTTCCCATCTTTATAATTATGTCATTTCAAGAATGTTATGTAAATGGAACCACACACTATGTAACCTTTGGGGATTGGCTTCTTTTCATTCAGCATAGTCTTTGGAAATTCATCCAGGTGTGGCATGTATTAATATTTCTTTTTTTGCTGAGTAGTACTTCATGGAATGAATGTATCAGATTAATCACTCACTCATTGGAAGTCATATGGGTTGTTTCCTGGTTTTTATTACGAACAGTTATGTACAGGTATTTGTGTGAAAAAAAAAGTTAAATGGCCCAGGTGTACAATTATTGTTGGATATGATAACTGCATGTTTAGCTATTTAAGAAAACACTGTTTTCCAGACTGGCTATACAATTTAACGTTCCCACAAGCAATCTACGAGTGATCCAGTTTCTCTGCATCCTTGCCAGCGTTTGGTTTTGTCACTATTTTTTCTTTGGCCATTCTGATAATATGTAAGGATATCTCATTGTGGTTTTAATTTCCACTTCCCTAATGGCAGATGTTGAATATCTTTTCATGTGCTTGTCACCTGAACATTACCTTCAGTAAAATGTTTGTCTTTTGCCCATGTTCTAGTTGGATTGTTTGCTTTTTATTGTTGAACTTTAAGAATTATATATTCTGGGGCACCTGTGTGGTACAGTCGGTTGAGCATCTGACTCTTGGTTTCAGCTCAGGCCATGATCGTGAGTTCGAGCCCTGCATCAGGCTATGTGCTGACAGTGTGGAGCATGCTTGGGATTCTCTCTCCCTCTCTTTGCTCCTCCCTTGCTCGTTCTCTCAAAGTAAACATGTATTAAAAAATAATTATATGTTCTGTATCCAGTGCTGACACATACTAGATGTGGATTGTAAATAATTTCTCCCACTTTTGTAGCCTATGTTACTATCTATCCTCTTAACAGATTCTTTCACAGAGCAAGTTTTGATTAAGTCCAATTTATCATGCTGTTATGGATCATACTTTTGGCATCAAGTCTAAACTTTTGCCTAGTCCTAGATCCCAAAGAATTTCTCCTTTATCCTATTTCCTTCAAGTTCTGTAGTTTTACATTTAAGTCATTGATCCATTTAGAGTTAATTGTTGAATACATTGAATCTTAGGTCTGGGAACAGGGCAGTTTGTTTTTCGCCAATGGTGATTGTTCCAGGATCACTTGAAAAGGTTTATTTTCTCCAATTGTTTTTACCTTGCCAAAAATCATTTGGGCATATTCACGTGCATCTTTATGAGATCTGTGTTCTGTCTCCTTGATCCATGTGTTTATCCTTCCCATCAAGATCCATCCATCATAAACAGTCTCAATTACTGTAGCTGTAAGTCTTGGAATTGGACTCCTTCCACATTGTCTTTTTCAAAATTATTGTATTCTAGTGCTTTTCCATATAAGTTTTAGGAGAATCTTGTTATACACACACACACACACACACACCTTCTTGGGATTTTGATAAGCATTAAACCTGCATATGAATTTGGAGAATTGACACTTATTATGTTGGATTTTCCAATCCATGAAGCATCTCTCCGTTTACTGAGGCCTTCTTTATGGGCATTGTGTAGTTTTCAGCACACAAGCCCTGTCCACGGTTTGTTAGATTTACATTTAGGTAGATCTTTTTGTTTTTTCCAGGTATGGGTGTACCTACCATTGTGTATCTAATTTCACTCTCCCAAGTGCTCAATGTTAGTATATAAAAATACGATTTTTATGTTTATTTGTAGCAAGCCATAGCTAGAACTGCACATAGGAAGGCCTGAAGTGTTCGCATTTTGGAAAATTCCCAGGCAAGAGCGGTCACAGGTAGGGCACAGAATATAGCTGTGAAAATCTTAGGAAATTGAAGTTGGTTGGACATTATATCTGAATGGTTTGGCCTATGACTTCATGTGGGAATATAAATTGTGCTGAGGTGCTCTTGTGGCAGATTAAAAGGGTGTCTTTTTTGGTGGTGGTGGTGGTGGGATAACTTGGAACTCACTCAGGTTGCTATCATCACACCTATATTGAGTGCTTCCCATAAGGAACGGAAGAGGAACCCTGAATTAATGTACTCTCGGATGCGTGTTAACGTAATTTTTATACATTTGATGCTCAATAAAGTTTGTCAGTTGCGGGGGGGGACAAAAACAAAAATGTATTACTTGCTTATAGGATGCTTTCCTTCCATTAGAACTTTAGCAAATTCAAGATTAAATCTGGTCTTCCCATCTTCAGCACCTTAGAAGGCTCTGTTCTTTTGTGAGTACCCCCAATTTGAGGAGTCTCTCCTATTTTTCAATGGAAATCTTGATCAAACAAAATTTAAAAACCCACTCTAGGTTAATCAAAGAACGGTTGGTTAGGATTCTATTTCATTTTTAATATATGTAGTTTTCATCCATTTAGTATTTACAAATATGACACATGTGAGGGCTGTCATGGCTAACAATCAGATCAGTACTCAAAGAATATTTTTGTTAAAAGTTACCTGTTTGGTGCTTAAATTCTTACCTCATTCAGACATGACAATTGTTAAGTGCCAGAGATCTTCTTTTCTATCATTTCTTTAATTTCTGTTAACTCTGAACATTAACTTGATTTAAAAAAATATATATGAAATTGACATACCACCTACTACACTTAGAACACAAAAATACTACTACATTGAACTTAGTACCAATATGACTGCTGACCATTTCTACTCCAAAATCTCAGACCTCTACAATTTCTATTTCTTCCTAACACCAATTTCTAAAAAAAAAAAAAGGGGGGGGGGGATGGTCATGTCCCTAAAATATTTTATTTAAATAAGACCTTTGGAATAAGTAACATTTCAACATTAAAAACGTTCCAAAATGTGGAAGACTTTCAAGGCTTACTTTGAAATTTGCACTCTATCCTCCTTGAAGTCAGAAGTCTTTTCATTAATTCCACATCCTAAATTCAAAATCCTCAAAATACATTGCATACTGTATTTTAAATAATCAGAATCATGATTCTCTTTAGCACTGAATACAAAGTGCATTCTTGTACACTTCATAACACATTTTAGGTTTTAAAAAAAAAAGTGGATCAAATACTGGCAAGAGAAGTCTGCCACATTCCAAACCCTCAAATACTAGAATTTAATGTCATATGATACAGCATATTAAATATTAGATAAAACATCATTACATAAATAGCTCAGGAAAACGTTCATGGTTTGCAAGGACTTTTATTTTTCTCAAGAATCTAGATTATCTTTTCAAAAACTTTTTTTTTTTTTTTTGGCTTAGGACATAGAAATAAAATACATATGGAACCCATCCTCCCACTTCTTTATAATTTTCTTTCAGCCTATTTCATGCTTTATGTTTCAGAAACAAATGTTCATGAATTTCATGGGGAAAATTGTTTTTTCTGGAGAAAAGGAATTTAGAGAGAGAAAAAATATGGGGAGTTTATTGTTGCTATAAATTACATGGTCTTTGTGTATCTAGTGGATGTGGTATTGAGAAATGGAAATTCCAGTCCTGATTCTGCCATTCTTAAAATCTTATTTAATAAATGTAAAGATTATCATTCTATCTTTCAAAAGACTAGTTACAAGACTGCAAAAGCTCTTAAAAATTTATAAAATGCCATAACAAAATTATAAAAATCTGTAGTTCCAAGGAAAAAAATTTGCTACGGTATACAAAATCTTGGCAATGACATATTGTAGAAAATACTAATAATCGTGTCAACTAATGCATCCAAGCTGAACTACTGTATCAGGCATAATTTGGTTCCTGCTAAAACATGAATATAAATTCAACAAATTTTAACACGTGCAAAAAACTGAATTTACAGAGTTCTCCAAAGCTAGAATACTAAAGTATCTAGGCGTTTACACATTATGTCCTTTGTAAAAGATCAACTGAGAAAGTCTCACGAGTTTTAAAAACAAGTATACTTTGGCCCAAAAGTTTTGAGAATTCATCTCAAAGGAATAATCAAAGATGCTCAAGGATACAGTATCATTTATGTTAAAATAAAAAATAGAAAGAAAGGCCTTACATGCCTAAAATGAGGATTGACTCAATACATTAGGCTTTATCTACAAACTGGAAGGGCTTTAAAAATGGTATAAACCTAGTATCATAAGTGAAAAAAGACTACAAAACAGTATACATTATATAACCCCATTTTTAAATGCTCTGTGATCACTTATAACAGGCTTTCAATCATCCTTTTTAATTTCTAGCTTTTCTACATAACAGGTATGACATGTGATTTAAAAAAAAAAAAATTTAAGACCAAATTCATATTTCATGCAGAAATATTGTTTCAGGTTAAGTGAAAGCTGACAACACACTCAATCTGCAAATATTCCACAGGGGCTGTATATGTAAAGTATATATTACATAAAGTATGTTTTAAGAACAATTTTACTAAGTACATCATTATTTATTAACCAAAGTCCTCTACTATTTCAAGCCAGAGTCCTCTACTATTGCATAACCAGATTTCTTTAACTAGATTTTTATCAAGACTTATGCACTTTGAGATTGATAATGTATTTTCTTGTAGAAGCAGTGTCACAAGTGGAAGACAGATGATTACCAAGCTTATTTAACCCACGTTATAGGTGATAGAAGGTATATCTGCAATGAACACAAAAGAATATGGCAATATTTATCACTCAATGCAATTAAATATGAAATGAACATGCTGAATGCTGGAAAAGCAGGTCAAATCAGACCAGAAGAATAAATGTTGAGATGAAAACTGAACATTACGGAGGGACGTTCCAAAAAGTGTCAATGGCTTTAGAGGCTGACAGTATAAGCACTTTACATCTAGTTTCACTTCAGAATATATGGCAGTCTTTCTTTGACATCACAATAGTACTCTACCGTTATTACTCATGATAATGATAAGGAGAAGCACTGTGGCCTTCAAACAGAATAGAGATCAATTCTAGCAGAAAAGAGGCAGGAATTGGAAGAAGGGTATGAAGGATTTGTAGGTGTGTGAGAAAAGGAGTCATCAGGCCAACAACACACAGGTACCAAAGGTGACTTAGAACAATTTAAAGTGGGAATGGAGGGTAGAGAGGGGAAGAGGCAACCTGGAGCCACTTGTATAGATACATAAACATTTTCAGAATTCTCAATTGTACAATGCCTGAGGGCTGCAAATTTTTCTTTCTACTAGGTCATATAACTGATGCAAGATGCAGGACAATTTTAAAAAGTTAACAACTGTTTTTAGTAAGACTATTTTATTTAAAAATTTTCAAAATATAAAAATAATAAACATTATGGATATTTAACAAACAAAACAACATAATTCAACTATAAATAATAAAAATGTTGACAACCCCACATAAACATGTAACACTATAAACATTCTAAGCATACAAGAGTAGTTTTCTAGTTCAAGTTTTACCTTTTTCAGTTCAAGTTTTATTATCATTTTGAAAAATAAACAAAAAAAAGCTGCTACAGCTTAACCAATTACTTTCGCTCCACTCAAAGAGCAGGGAATTTTTTCCCCATGCCAACACACATTCGTGAAATGGGATACTTATGGGCACAGGTATTAAAAACTGGAACAACCCAGTCTCCAGACAAGAAAAGACTCCTTTGGTGTTTTTAGGTTCAACAATCCACAGAACTTGAGTACAACTAAACCACTTATTAAAGGAAATCTTGTGCCAGATAACATGTTCTGAAGTAATAACACACCCAAAACAGGTTCAGGATTCTGAGAATCAAAAGTAAGTATCTATGAATGCTTTGCTGATACTTAAAAATTGTATCTTTAGAACATTCACTAAGGTGCTGGAATGAGTCTTATAGATGTAGAGAACAATCTACACAACCAACGCAAAACTTGTACAATGTAAATAATACATCTCTTTTCAACTCATCAAATGTTCTATAAATATTTAAGAATTACCCTGCCTCCTGTTCAGCAAAGACAGATGGGAATTTGAAGCAGAGCAGGATTACACCATATTTAAGACTAGAAAAATTTTCCATGTGAAATATGGGAAAACTGAGCCATGCTGAATGTATTGTTGTTTTTATTCTAGCCAGATTAAATTCCTCTTATCAAAAGAGCTAATGACAAACTGAAGAGACTATTTTCTTTTTTGGAAGCTGGGCACAAATAAGCATACTGTCATTCTGTATCGTATCTTTAAATTATGGGGTGTTTCTAATGGACTGGGCTCTTTTCCTGACTCACCACAGACCACTTTTATAATTATGCTGCTAGATTAGAGTAAGTCACAAGTGATCATACATTAAAGCCTAGCAAAGTCTAGATAACAGGTTCAAAAATGATATTGAAAGGTTTTGTAGCACCAATAACTTTTTCCTAAGACACTTGAGGGGCTGCATCACTTTAAAGTATTATTTATCTTGTAAACAAGATCAAAAAATATTCAGTTGATCTGTATTTTGAGCATAAATATTTATAAACTCTATTTAAAAAAAACAAATATAGCATGACTAGAGCCGCTAATAGTGTAAAATCTAAGAATATTGAAAAATATAAAGATATATAAAAGGCTTCCATAATGCAATCATGCAGAGGTAAACTGCTTCAATCAATTACACAAAAGTGATTCTGTACAGTTATCTACACATAGCTCCATGAGAATCCTATTTAGGAAAATGAAATAATGAAAATCCTCATCTTTAATTAATCAACATATAAGGATTTAAATATGTAATGACCTATTGGCTCTCACAGAAATTTTCAAAAAGCACAATGATCTTAATGAGAATCAAATCATCTCGATTTCTGATTCCCAATGGCATATTCAATTTTGTTTTGCTTTATTTTGTTTTTAATTTAAAAGCAAGGGAAAGAAAAAAGAAAGATGACAAAGTAAAGTTGAGGGGGCTGGTATGTGGTCCACATCTAAGAACCAACTGAAACTGTTAACAAGTATGGTCTCTTCAGACTATGTTCTTTGGGCTTCTAACCTAGCAAGTAAATCACTATCACAGGGGAAGAGAATTTTCTTTCCTTAAAAAGAAAAAATACTGAACTAATCTGGGAAAATATCTCCGAACTCCTTGTGGCTATATGCTAGTTTGCAAATGTGAACTAAAACAAAAGTCTAATTTTAAAAATGCCCTGCAGGCTACCAAGTCATAATTATATTAGAAGACTTTCTGAAACATGTACTTTTCCCTTAAATCAAGCCTAATATTCAGGAAGCTGTTGTCAACTAATGTGGATCAAAATAGATAATTTACATTATGATTGATGTGTTCATTCTTTTTATTTTTCACGAAGACAAATGCATTGAATACTCAAAAAGAAGTGTTTGCAGAATAGTCAACTTGGCACAAAAACTATGAAAATATGAGCACGGCTGAATGAAACTAAAAAAAAAACAAGGGCAAATAGAATCAAGTGTAATTTCCACTTTTCTAATAAAGAGCTGCTACTAAGAACAACTTCCAAACTTCTCAAATGCCTCATGAGAATCTATGAAGAAATACTCAGAAATTAATTTTCTGAAAACTTCTTTATATGGTGCCCATTACAAAAAATGGTATTTTGGGTGAATATTTAGGATAAGATTTAATCATACTCTTTATAAATAATTTTAAGTCACACTGCTTATAAATAAATATGGACATACACCTTTTAAGACAGTAAAACTATAATCTTTAACAATGTTACACACACAACACAATTTCCCCTTGCTTTTAAGATTGTCTTTGATGTCTTGATTGCAAGTGAGGAAAATATGGACAAACTGTGTAAACCAGACATTTAATAGAAATTTCTCAATATTTATAATCCACAGATCATCCTGTATTATTTGAAAAGAAAGAAAATTATTCTCCTTGTTGGTTTTGAAGAGCTAAGAAATTTTTTAAAAATATTATTTGGGTAAGTGGCCTTGGCAACAACCTCAGTAAGTGTATTTAGAAGAAATAGGCAAGTTATTATAGTGTATAAAAAAGTATTTTAGCATCTGTTCAAAATCATTTAAGTGACTACCTTAACCCCAGAAATGTATCCTAAAACCCAGAAAAATTAAAACCAAACCCATGCTTAACTTTTTAATCATTTTCTTCATTCTAAATTGTTCATGCTAATGAACACAATATCATGGCTTTATAGATTTCTTAGACACAATTTTCAACGTGGCTGAGACTGAACTTATCTCATATTAGGAAACCAAAAGGTCTTTTTCCTTAGTGTTTAAAAAATAAATGGATATAAAGTAAGGGGAGAAGACGTTTAAGAATAAGGTCAGACAAAGCACACACTCAGACATACTTCTGGACTCGGATGTACCAATTAGAGAACTGTGAAGAGACAAAATGCCAATTATAGTACATGTAAACATCTATTCAAATTGATAAAGAGCAAACATAAAATGATAGGATGATATTTTAACAGTCGTCTCCAGACAGGAACAGGTCTTGCTGTTGTAGTCACAAAGCTAAATTCAGGCAATGATGATCTCTCTCTGCTGGAAAAAGAGAAGACTATTAAAAACACTTTGAAAATAGTAAGTAAATCTAAAAACTGAATCACACCATAAATTGATCGCCAACTTTTCTAAACATTAAAAAAAAAAATCTATTTCAGAAAGGAATCAAAATCAAAGTTGAAACAAATTCCACAAAGAATCAGCTTTGGGTTAATGATATTAACAAAACCTCTCTGCATCATGCTTCCTTAAAACATTAAGCCACAAAGATCTCAGCACTACAGCATGGCTGTGGTCTACAATTTCTGCTTAGGAAATGCAGTAACTGACAAAAGAGTAAACTGTTATAGAAGTATGGGTAGGCAAAGTAGTTTTAAGAAATTATGAACAAATTCCAAGACACTGTATATAAAAATTAAAGCAAGAACAATCTTCTTAAATTTCCCAAAGATTCCAAAGTAATTGTGAGTTGGATCTACTTTCCTTAAGCTCCATATGATAATGACTTCATTCTTTAATTAATATAGGACATAAAATTCTATACTAAACACAATGATTAACAACCAAAAATAAAAAGAACACATCAGAATGAGACAGTGCTTGGTATACAAAAGAAGACTAACTTTGGATGATGGGAAGATAAGTGGATGGATGAAATAAAGTTAATAGGGAGGAGTAATTAGAAAGAAACAAGTAATCTTAAATTGATACAAAAAAAACGCAAAAAATGCTTTCAGTTACACTAAGTAATGAGTACATATTACTGATAAACTGCAAGAAAGTTATTTACCAAATTAAGAATTTTTCTACTAACAAAGTATGACGTTTTCAATTAGAAATTACTGAGAATGGCAGTCATTTCACCAAGATTTCTTTCTTTCTTAGAACTTTTAGGTAGCTAATCTGGAAGATAATCTGTCATCTGATAGGTGTATAATGATCGGAGAGAGAAAAAAAAACTACTCTTCTCTAAAAGCCTGTATACATACCTTAGAATAACTAGCCAGTTCAGGAAGTTAACAAGAACAAGGTAGTTCCTGAGATCTGGGAAAAGGAAATTTTCCTCTCTGCCTTACACACATCATTCCCTGATGGTTTAATCCTAGATTGAATTTTCATTTTTATTTATAGGGCTTTAGAAGAGTAAGAGAAGCCCTGAGAGAAAAGACCAAAAAGTGAACTAATTTAATTAGCCAGAATTTCATGCAGAATTTCATGCAGCCTTTGTTTTAAAAGGCTAAAAGGGAAGGGAAGGGAAGGAAAAAAGCTTACAAATATTTATACAAATTCTAGAAGGACTAAAACTAATTTTCTACAACTGGTTCACATCATGTGTAAGGGGAAGGAAAAAAAAGAATATATAGATTGATAAAGTTTGTATAACACTCTAAAATAACCATTCATATTTCCACATATCAAACAAGCAACTGTTTTTGCTTTCTTAAGTAACCCTTAGAGTCAATGATTAGTGTTCCAAGTAAGATTGGAAATACAGTTCCCATAAACAGTTCTAGTCACAGGAAATTTCCTACATTTAAGCTCAGCCATACTTTCTACAGGTCATCAGCTAAAACACTAAAGTCTCATCTTTATAGTAAACTACTGGTTGATACACTTGATCATATTACAGTAAAACAAGAGCTATGGAATACTCTCCCATTCCTGCAACATGATTTCATTAAATGGTTGGGCATCAGTTAAATACTAAAATTAATTTTTTAAATCTTACAATTATCCAGTAACATTTAAACAACACTGCTTAAGTAGACATAAAATATTGAGTGAAATATGTAAAATGACAACTCAACCATCCCTTGAAGTAATCCTAATCAATCTTTTAACCAATAATATATAATTTCTCTCAATTTTTTCCTGTAAGCAGTGACTACTACATTGTTCTCAATCCTTTTTGACTTCAAATTCAGCTCAGATCTATACTAAAACAAAGAACTTGTTGGGAGAACTGTAGAATTTAAAATGTGTTTCAAGTTTTAGGTAGCATATTGTAATAGGAAAAGTGTTTTAGCCTTTGAGTTTAGAAGCAAAAGGAAAAGTTATAGGTAGGAAAAGTCTAGTGAATTTGGAAGTTTATCTATACTTTAAAGGTTAAATGAATTTTGCACCAGCCAACGGTGAGCATTTGGGAACACTTACATATAAAACTGTACCAAGACATGATATACAGATTATCATAATCAAATCTAAGTTGCTTCCATTGATGACAGAAATAATGGCAACAGATAGGGAGAACTGGTACAGATACATTAAATTGTTTTAGATCAAATACTAATATACCACCAAGGAAACTGTAGATGTGCAAGGGACCTTACAGATCATCTAGTCCAAGCCTTTTCATTTTACAGACAAGGAAACACTCCTGGTTGACACTTGCTTAAGGCCAGAGAGTTAGTTGCAGAGCTGGGACCATAAGCTAAATCTCTTATCTAGTATTCTATGCGAGGTCATCTTTGGATATAAAGAAAATTAGTGGGATGGACTAGATTGGTGGCTCTTGGTATTTCTATTCTTATACACTGACAGAAACCAAAAGCTGTTTTACTCCTGAAACTGACAACATTTAATACTCCAAATTATTAATGTCTCACTTAATTGCTGTGGAAATTCCACTAAGACTACATGTACATTCCTCCAACAGTATTTGTAACCCCACTGTTGCAATACTTAACTGTATCACTTGTTTAGCAAAATAGTCTCAATAACGGAGAAGACCTTCAGGAGAGACTTTTGAAAAATTGATAAGAATTAACAAGGGTGGTAATTGTCACTCCATTATTGGAGATTTAAATATGCATTCATTCGTTAATTCATCCAACAAACATCTGAGTGCCCACTATGAGCCAGGCTTTGTGATAATCACTAGAGATAAAAAGATGAATAAGACATGGTCCCCTTCCTAGAGGAGCTTGTAATTTAGTGGGGAAGACAGACATATAAACCAGATAAATTATATTACAACATAAGTACTGTAACAGAGATATGAACAAAGTGCTGTATTAGAAGGGAGTGTAAAGGTATGAACTAGCTAATGACCAGGAAGTCTACTAATTTTGTGCAAGAACTACCACATTTACTGCAAACACAATCTCATGCTCAATCAATAATTAGGAAGGAGTAACAATGTAGAAGTAAAAAAAATAAAAAAAAAATTGGCACTGAAATCAGAATGCCGGCATTTAAATCTAGTCCTTTCACTCACTAGCTGTGACTTTGGGCAAGTCACTCCAACTCTATTAGCCTAAGTTTCCTTATCTGTAAAATGGGAATCAGCAACTACTTCAAAGGGATATCTTAAGTTTTAAATCAGAAACATGATAGTACATACAGAGTACTAGTATTTATAAACATATTAATTTTAAAAATCCAATCATTAAATACTAAGTAATATTTATAGCTAAGATCTTATTAATGAGAATAATAATATAATTGTGACCCTAATGAATGTGTGTAATGTTTAATCCCCATACTTTGGGACCAAACTGAAACGCTTGTTTTCTGATTCATTCAAAGCAATATGGCTTAAGAAAACATTTTAATTTTGGGTTACTAGAGAATTTAAGACTAGGGAAACTGATAAGCTATTTATGGATTTAAATAAGTAGGAAGTAATTATTTTACAATAATTTTTAAAATATCAGGCTAAAATGTATTAATCAAATTATAAAGCCAAAAAATCAGCATGGAGATTTAACTGGCCTTTGAAAGATTTTCTTTCTTTATAATACCTGTTTGGTGTAAAGAGAAGAAACGTGAGCCTCTGCCAATTTGGCACCTTTCACGACTACTAAAAAGAAAAGAAAACAAACTTACCTAATGAATCAGAATAGCACATAGTCAACATACAAGAGACTACATAAAAATATATCACAGATCTAAGAAGTTTTTGAGTAAAGTCACTATTTTGACAAAAGAAATTGATTTTGAAATTTTAAATATTAACACGTGTACCAACTGCAAGCCCAAACATTCCTATGAAATAGCATTATCATCAGGAACATATATACAACTTTAACCCTAAATGTGGGAGGAAAAAAAAAAAAAAACAGGAACAGCATCCATTATTTACCCCACTGACAGAAGATTATGGTGTTTGGAATTACAGTTGTGACTGTGAGGATCCCAGTATGGGAAGAAAGTGATTTTTTTTTTTTTTTAATGTGACATTTAATATAATCACTATAATCTCAGAAGGGGCAGGAACACTTGCAACTGAAATGATGAATTTTAAAAGATAAACAGGTAATCTCCCACCCCCTCAATCTACAAAGAATGCATTTATTTCCTGAAACTGCTGTTTTATCAACTTTCAATGATCACGTTCATTTGCCAGAGAAATCCACTTAAAAATCACAATATTGTGTCAAATGTCAAAGATTTTTATACAAAGTATAGGAAATGCACACTTAAAATATCAGACTGGAACACTTACCAAACAGTGTTTTCCTAAAGTAGTATCTATAGTACATTTCTTTATTCATACATCTTCAAATGGTCAAGTTTTCTTTCATACATCCAAAATGTAATGTGATGTTTTCTTATTCACCAAATGTTAGCTCTACTTGAAGTCTGGTTCCAAACTAATCAGCCTGCTTTTAAATTTTAAGACAGCTGTTGAAAATTTATAGGATCAAACCAAACTGAAGTGGTATAAATTTTTAACATTGGATTGTACATTATTTGTAAAGGTACCAGTAATCATTATTAATAAGTTAGTGATTATAGCTCCTTTTGTGATAATTGGGGGGAAGGGTAGATCACCATCTGGAATGGTCTATTTATTTTAATTTTTTTTCTTTTCTTTCTTTTTTTTTTTTTTTTTCTTTTTTAAAATCAAGGAACATTGTCTTGGTCTTTGTGGGCTTTTTTTTTTGTCATTTTCTTTTCTTCTCTTTTCTGTTCTTTTCAAGAGACCATTCCGCTTTATTTTTAACATCTGAATGTATAAGGACTTATATGCAAAGCAGTCATACACCGTTATCATTAAAACCCATATGGTAAAATACATACACAAGTCCAACAAAAGGCTAATACATAGTAAAGCCTAAGCATACTACTATGTAATATTATGAATACATAACTTGGAGACTTTAGTTAGAGTACTATGTTATCTATTCATTTTTGAAAACATTCATTAAGATTTTAAATGCAAATTCATTCCTTATTTGGAGTAAAACAAAATCCTCTAAGTTATAACAAGTATTGGTCATAAGTTTTTAGACCTATTCATTAAATTACAAAGAACCCAAAGAATTCTGTAATGTTCAGTAGAAGTATGTAATAAAAACATTGCATATGTTTCTAGTGTGATGTCTTTAGCAATTGTTTACTGAAATAAAATGCAAACATCAATCTTTCAAAATACAGGATCAGAAGGTAGTTTTCTTCTCTTTTGTCTATTTGTGAAATCCATCTTCATCACATTTTACCAAAAAATTGTTTTTACAAATATGTAAAAGTACATTAGATAATACTAATGAAACACAGGTAGAGTTCTAGCATATGCAGATCAATGATCAGTCAAATCATCTTCTCCAAGAACGAGATTCATTGTCCTCTTCTTCTTCATCATCATCTTGAAGTAATGAGTCATCCACCAAAGACTCTTCCTGAAACTTTAGGTTAAAATGCATTTAGGAATTTACCCAAAAAAAAAAAGAAAAGAAAAAAGGTGACACTTTTAAATACTGATTTCTCTCAACAGAGTCGAATACAAAAGGTATTTCTATAGCTACAATATTCAAGAAACAAAGAAAAGCAACCTTTATCCACTCAATGGTTTCTCTACAGTATCTATTCTATTGCTTCTAGCAAACAAGCACTAAAAAAATATCTAAGTAAGCTTTTTGTACATGCCATTTCTCCTGCCTCACTCAATCAAATTATGCCATCTTCTACACCTACAAAACATTGCTCAATACCTTTTGTTGGAAAAAAAAAAAAAAAGAAAAAAGAAATGAAAAAAAAGAAAGAAAGAAAACATCAATAAATCTTCTCTGACTTACCCTAACCCTGGACACTAAATCAACCAATTAACTTGTAGAAAAGTCTATCAAGATTTATATTTCTTTTCTGCTATATGTAACAAACATTTCTTTTATAGAATTCCTTGCTTTTCCCCATTCCCTTCATAAAAGCTTCTCAGACTGCTTTTCAAACTTTTCAAAATACCTAATACCAGGAGCTCTCCTGCTTTTCTCCCCATTCAATTCAAACTCATGGAAGGACAAAGGTATAATCTAAAATATAAAATGACAAATCATGTATATGAGTTTCAAAATACACATTTTATTCTTGCATTTGACTACGGATATGTATAACAGCCTTGAATGCTCTTCAAACAAAATGAAGTGCCATTACAAGAATCTAACAAAGGTAAAACATGGAATCAGTTCCCCACCTTACCTTTATTTATTAACTTCCTCAACTTTTTCCTACAGCTTATTTCATGATTAAAATAGAGTTGCTTATTTTTAAGTGTATGGTTTCAAAGTGCTCTCCCATTTCACTGTTCCTTATGCTTACACCTCTAAGCCACCATACTGATTGCTGTACCCAAGAAAAAGGGACCCTTCCATACCTGTTCCTCTTCCACACCTAAAATGCCTCTCTCAACTATATTCCCAGTTGGCTGGGATATATAACCAAGAGCTGGCTCTTGGTTATGGAAAGCTTTCTTATCCTTCAGGGTTCAGCTCCACTGTCACCACCTTCTTCAAGATTCTTCTGGACAGAAATAATCACTCCTTCCCGTGGGTTCCCACAGCGTATTGTTCAAATCTTTATTGAGCATATCACTCTGCCTTTCATTATAATTAATTTTTTATGTGTCTGTCACCACCCCCCTTTCCAGATTATAAGCTCCTTGAGGATAGGGACCGTGTCTTATTCATTTTTGTGCCTATCACAGTATCTACCATTTAGCAGGCATTCACTCTAATCAACTAAAACAATATGAATTAAAATAAAGGAAACCTGAAATGTTAATAAAGCAAATAAGTAGGATATATACTCTAAACTTAAAATATTACAAGATTTCCTGTGGATAAAAATCTAATGAATAATTATTGTTTTCTAAGAGTAAATGAAAACTGAGTATGTGTGTGTATATACATATATGTATATATGTATATACACACACACACACATATATATATATATATGATTTTCTTTTTCTTTTCTTTTTTTGGATTAGCAATCCACAGTTCTCATTAATCCAGAAAATTTAAAGTTGTCTGCATTTATCTGATATCCCCTGCCTGGAATATGGCTCAGGAATAAAAGTTTTAGGTTAAAATCACAGCCATAAAATCACATTTCATAAAAAATGTGAACATTTGAGGGCAAAGACAAATTAAAAAAAAAAACATACTTCCTCTTCATCAGGTTCAACTTCTTCTGTTTCAACAGCTGAAATATTAGTTATTGGTTTATTCCATGCCAGTTTTAGATCCTGCCCTTTGAAACGAGCTCCATGAACTGCAGCCTAAAACAATTAAGAACATTAGAATGTAGAACATTAATAATTTCTGAAGAAAACAATGAAATGTTACAGTACTTAATATTTAAATCAGTAAAACAAAAGTGAAGACAGCTATCCATTTACTTTGTGGTTATTTCTCCATTTACTATTTATTATTATATTTATAATTTACTTTTTATGGTTATTTACTTCTAAAATCAGTCTTGTGATTGGAAATACCTTTAAACAGGAAACAAGAACACTTTCTCATACTTCAACGGAACTACTTTACTACTGGCCGGTATCTGACTAGAGAACTATGTCTACATGTTTATAATACAATGATAACTGCTATTCAAGCAACAATCTCAAACCATTTCAAGATCTTGGTTGTAGGTTCTGAACTGAAGTCTCAATGAGAATCAATAGGCTAAATGTATCTTAATGCATTTTAATTCTTGTTAATTTACGAATGACATATGTAGTAACTACAAACTGGAAACCTTTAACAAATATAATAATTTTGCATGCGTAAAGTATCATATTATTTTAAAATTACATCAGTAGTTTAAAGTATCACATTATTTTTAAATATACGATGTATGACATATCACTGTTACAAAACGTAAGTATCTCCATGAGAAAAGAAACCCTGAATGTTTCTATTGAAACTAAAGTACTTCCTACAAAGCTTTCAGAACTGCATATAAGTTAAACTTAGTATTTGTTACATTAAGTGGCTGGTGAAGAAATCGTCCATTCAAATTAAAGTAACATGAACTAATAATATAAATCAATGTTAGCAACATACTGAAATAACTCATAGTCACAAAAGATTTATAGTACAACCTCAAAGTATAGCATAATGTGAAATCTAGAAACAATTACATGTTCAATGACAACTGATCATAAGTTGTATGACATTAAAGTCTCTAGGTATAAATTTTAAATCTGCACATAAAAATCCGTGATAAATTTAAAAGATTCTGCGCCTATTAAAATGCAGCTCGGGAGGAGTTTTTAGTCCATGGCTTCATCACAGTGTCACGTAACTGAAAGAATTTTTAAGTACTTATATATGATATTCCACTTAACAACTTGCAAGTTTTTAAACCTGTAACTATTACATAAAAATATACTACAGTAATATATGTACATATATATACATATATTACCGTAAGGAATTCGAATAGACTCATGCAAAATGTCTACTCAGAAAGTCCATCTTTTCATCTAGTTAAAAAAGGCCAAAAATTTCAGTGACATTTTCTATAGGTTCTTGACAAACATTTCTGATGACCTAGTATTATAAATCTCTATATTTAGCACACACATCTTCAAATTTATAAGGTGAGTCTACAACTCTCTAAAGTTTTAATTTTAACATTTTACAGGATGATTTTCAAAGTTAGATGTACTCAACATTTTATCAATGTTCTCCATTAGAAACTTTTGACTATTTGGCTGTATAAATTTTTGAGATAACGGAGTCCTTGCTTTGTGAAGAGGCAAATTTATTTTAGATAATCTGCGACATAAAATCTTTAAAGTTAAAAAAAAAAGTTCTGCAATCCATCCATTTTATTATTTAAAAAATTCAAATATTTCAGGTCACATAATATAAAAAATTGTAATTCATGATTAATCTTCCCAAAGAGATAACCACCATTCCATGAAGAATTTGGGAAAAAGCTCTGCAATACACTAAAAAAAGTCCTGTACACATACTAAAAGGGTTTGTGTATATACATATGTATGATATGCACATGGGAACATACTTTACATCATACTTAAACTAATTTCTTGAATGGAATTTTGTCATATTTGGCAAAATACTCTTATCTCAAATGGATCTGGATTTTTGTTTATAATGCATGTTTTTACTGCTGTTGTATTTGTCATAAAGAAGCTTAAATTTTCATGTTCTGTAATTTATCTATCTTGTGCCAGTCCTTTAAAAAGCTTTTCCACACTAGGATTATTTTCAGAGATCCCCTAGCTTTTTACTAGTCATATGTATTAAAAAAAGAAAAAAAAACTTTTATTCATCTTGATTTTGATACCAAAAATAAAGACATAATAATGTACTATTTTTTTCCTAACAGTCCATTGTCCTAACACTCTTCACAGATTATTCAGTAAATTTAAATTCCCTGACTTAAATAAAGCATTTCCTTGTAATCCTCTATAATTTTTATATATACTTATTATGTCTTTTCTAGACTCAATTTTGTCCTAGTCTCTATCCATACCATTACTATATTCTTTATTTCATAATGAATTTGGTATGCTTTTCAGAATATTTTTGGTTATTCTGACATTATTTTGTCCTATGACCTGTGGAATCTTTTGGCAAGTCCAGTATCATACTGTGTTACTGATGCTTGATAATATAGTATCAGCTAGATCAGTGCTTTTCATTTCTGTGGCATTTGCTTCAAGAGTTCTGCCACCATTTTATTAAAATGTACATTAAAAAATGAACTTCATAACTACTTATAAAATGTTAATAAAAAAACATGTTTAAATATATTCCAGGGGATGCTTATCTGAGCAAGGTGGCAGTGGACATAAAGGTGGAAGTGGGGCTCAACATAAAAATATACAAAATAAGAAAGGAAAGTGGGAGCAAGTAACTTCAGAGAAAGATATGAGGAAGATTCAGAGGAAGAAATTAAATTTGCTCATCTCAATGTAAACAGTTGATAATCCAAATGAAAAATTACCAAAGAACCAAAGTAAAGCCAGAAAAGGAAAATATATATATAAACAAATCTTTTCTAAAGAAAAAGGTTTTAAAACGATACATGGTCTAGGGGGCGCTGGGTGGCTCAGTCAGTTAAGCGTCCGACTTCAGCTCAGGTCGTGATCTCGCAGTCTGAGTTGGAGCCCTGTGCTAACAGCTCAGAGTTTGGAGCCTGTTTCAGATTCTGTGTCTCCCTCTCTCTGCCCCTCCCCCACTCACGCAGTCTTCCTCTGTCTCTTAAAAATGAATAAACGTTAAAAAAAAAAAAAAGATTACATGGTCTAAAATCAGTAAACCCTGATAATTTCACAGATAAATTCTATTAAACTTTTGAGAAAATATATCTCCAATGCTACTTAAAATTAACTCAAAGCAAAAAATGGAAACTTTTCAAGTAGTTTCTATGAAGTCAGGTAAAACGGATAACTGATAAAAAATAATATCCACTCCCCCAACCTACAAACCAATTTTACTTTTGAAAACTGAATTAAAAGTAAAAATAAATACAAGAATAAAACCTTGCCATTTGCAAAATCATGGATGAATCTGGAGACTATTATGCTAAGTCAAGTCAGAAAAAGACAAATGCCACATGACTTCACTTACATACAGAATCTAAAAAAACAAAAACAAACACTCTTAAATTCAGAGAACAAACTGGTGGTTGCCAGAGTCCGGGAAAAGGGTAGGGGAATGGCGAAATACACATAGGAGATTAAAAGGTAAACTTCTGGTTAAAAAATAAAAAGTCACAAAAATGAACAGTATAATACAGGAAATATTAAAACCGTAATAATGTACATGGTGACAGATGGTGACTACACTTGTGGTGAGTACTGAATAATGTAGAGAATTATCAAATCACTATGCTTGATTGGAACTAATTGGAACTAACTTGGAACTAAGAACTAACTAATTGGAACTAACTTAATTGGAAGTAATATAACACTGTATGTCAAGTATATCTCAATAATTTTTTTTTAAAAGTGAAACAAAACCAAAAACAAAAACAAAAAACAAAAAACCAAAGAACAGACTTCAGATTTCAGGGATTTATCAAAGAAATACAATACTGTGGGAATTTATACCAGAAGCAAATAGTTCAATTTTAGGAAACAATATAAATAGATGAAAGAAAACAAAAACCCTCAAATTTCTAACAAATACACAAAAGTTATGATATAAAATCTGTTTTTGATAAAAACCCAAAAATCTCTACAGCATTCAAAAATGGGAATCATTTGGGGCGCCTGGGTGGCTCAATCGGTTAAGCCTCCGACTTCAGCTCAGGTCACGATCTCACGGTCCGTGAGTTCGAGCCCCGCGTCGGGCTCTGGGCTGATGGCTCAGAGCCTGGAGCCTGCTTCTGATTCTGTGTCTCCCTCTCTCTCTGCCCCTCCCCCGTTCATGCTCTGTCTCTCTCTGTCTCAAAAATGAATAAACGTTAAAAAAATTAAAAAAAAAAAAATGGGAATCATTTGCATGCTACCTTCACCTAAAAAGTCAGCATCATATATATTACTAAAAGTATTAAAAATGTTTTCATTCATTTACCATTTTCATTCATTTCATGAACAAGACAACGAATGACATTTCATGAGTGAGTAAATGAGTAAATACACAACTACTACTACTACTACTGTTATTTAACATTTTTCTTTTTTTATTTTTTTAAGGTTTTTTTATTTTAATGTTTATTTATTTTTGAGAGAGAGAGAGAGAGAGAGAGAGAGAGAGAGAGCAAGCGAGCAGGAGAGGGACAGAGAGAGAGACACAAAATCCGAAGCAGGCTCCAGGCTCTGAGCTGTCAGCACAGAGGCCAACGCAGGGCTCAAACTCACGAACTGTGAGATTATGACCTGAACTGAAGTCAGACACTTAACCAACTGAGCCATCCAGGTGGCCCTATTGAATAACATTTTTCTGAAGGTACTAACAATTAAACAACACAAAGTAAGAAGTTATAAACATGAAAGACGAAGGTAAAACTACCATTACTTAGTGTTATGATTGAATGAATACTTGACAAACCCAAAAGAACAAAATATAAAACTATCAAAAGATAATTTGGTAAAACCACAGTTACATATTTAATAAAAACAAATAGTTTTTCTACATACAAACAATCAAGAGAAAATACAATGGAAAAAATACCTCATTTAAAGTAACTTTAAGTTAAATGATTGGGGAGAACTACTAATATATTTACCTATACAAAGAAATTATACATATTGTTTATATATATTTTATATTATATAATCTGCAACACATGTATATTACCTACATCTTATATATAAATAAAATACATACAAATATATATATATATATCTAATCTATATAAAGAAAATCTTTAAATGCTCTCAGAGGATAAAAAAAGGATTGAAATACAATGATATACTAGAGGAGTATTTAGTATCATAAAGATGTTAATTCTACTATAAAGTATTCTTCTTTTTAGAACCAGGTAAGTAATTTCTAAAGTTTATATGAAAAATAAACACATAAACATCTACCACGAAGATTCTGAAAATGAATAATAATAGCTGGGCATAATAAGAGGGAATTCAAACAACAGCCTTGAAAAGCTATTAAAATATATTATAAAGTTTAGCTTAATTAAAGATGAGGAAGAAGCACATGGAAAGAAAACTGATCAATGGAAGAGAACAGTACTAAGTAAGAGTACCCTTACATCCTACAGGTGAAATTATGGGAAAACTAGCTTTACTCAATGTAATCAAGTAGACACCTAGTTTATTCCTTACATCAAATAAAATTCTTACGAATTTTCATAAAAATGTTTAGAACTAATGAGCTAATTTTCTAGTATATAAAGAATTCCCATAATTCATTCAGAAAAAAAAAATCAGTAGAATAGACAACTCAGCAAGATAATAGGCAAATGACACAAATAGTTGACAGAAACAGAAATAAAGAGTATTTAAACACGAAAATGTTCAACTTCAATCATAAAAGTGTATTAAAAATGAAATGAGTTGCTATTTTTACCAAAATAAAATTGCCTGATATCTCACGATGGCTTATGTACCCATGTATTTTACATAAGCAAACCACTATGCAGAGTACACACATATGGCAAGTGTATGGGGAAAAGGCACTCGCATACATCTTTGGTGGGCAAGCAAATGTGGTACAACCTATATGGGTGGTGGGTGGTGGGCAATTTCAGAACTTTTAAATGCATATATCCTTTCATCCAGTAATAACGTTATCAAGAATATATCTTATAGTCATATTCACATACATACATAGAGAAATATTCACCAAGAATATTCACCGCTACACTGTAAAAGAATAAAAACAACTTAAAGTCCATTAACACGGTTATGTTTGGTATATCCATTTGGGGACAATCTCTCACTTTTCAGTCATATTTGAATGTCTCGTGTACCTTATTTTGTACTTTCACTTTGAAATATTGTGCATCTATGGATTATAGAAAATACAGAGACATTCATTCACTCATCTAGGACAATGGTTCAGTAAGAACAATGATATATTTGGAAATAAACACTGAAAAAGGTTGACAATTTTTTTTTCCCCCTTGGGAAGACTTATCACTTACCTTGAGTTTACATCCTCTTATATTTTTGGTGTTAAAATTTTATTTATTCTATAAAATGATGATGGTGCATGAAATTTCGTTTGTACTTTTAACGCATTTTCCTTGATAAAATTAAAAACTGATACCTCTATGTCAACACACTAATTTTTAAATTCCTAAACGTTAATGATCCCGGATATCCAGAAGTTTGAAAACCAATGCCTTAGCCTATATACCCTGCTTGTAGAAGATCAGCTTCAACTTAATTTTCTATTCTCTTCTACAATAGGAAGGTTACAAAATTTTAAGAATTTTTTGGTTTAAGCAAATGATTATGATTTAACAACTTCCATAACTTAATTTCAAATGTGTATCATGGCAATGGTAGTTCTTCGTTTCAGCCTACTGAATAATTCCAACTAAAATGGTATTTACTCTGAAAAGGTAATTCTTTATTATATCTAACTTATTTTGTCACATATTCAAACTCCATATAATTCAGCGTTAAAGTCTTGTTTATGCATTAATCCCTAGTCTTTTGAATTGATTGCTATTCATTTGGAAAACATGAATTGTATTACACACACACACACACACACACACACACACACACACACGTGAGGTGGAAAAAGCAACACCCAAGAAAGAAGGTATATGTCAATAAATCTTGTAAGAGCAAAACTTCCAATACTTATTTCAGGGGTAAGAGGTTTTTATTCCTCAGTCACATAAGCAAGGAGAAGTTTTAACAATGACAGCTACCATTGTTTTATGACTACTGTCTAGAAAATAGAACATAAAGAGACATACTCAAGCTACCTAACATTACACTGAAAAATGTCACTAAAGCATCAATTAAAGGAAGCTTATTCTTAACTTATACTCAATAATACTTTTTGAAAAAACCTGATCAAAGATTTACTTTGGTTAAGTACCTGACTCCTTCCTCTCTCTCTCAAAAAAAAAAAAAAAAAAAAAAAAATTTAAAGTATTTTAAAAAGGGTTTAGTTTTTAATGTAACATATATACATACAAGTTTTAAGAAGTTTTAAACTCTCATCAATAATACTCTCACAAACGATCTTTAAGTGAAAAGATTACCCAAACGAGATTTAAAAAAACATAACTCTAGGATCCATTCCTATTCTATAAAATGATCCACTTCCTACATCACTGATCTTAAAACTAGTTATTCCAGGGCCCCAGCTGAATGCTTAACTAAGATTTTTCAGACCCACACTCTTTTACTGGTTATAATGCCCCAAGAGCAACTCCCACCAGGTTAGGTCCCCAATAAGGTATCATTGTGTTGTCAGGGAGTATTCACTATAAAGAAGATAAATCAATTTAGAAAGTTTTTTTAAACTTTAACTTAGACCACAATCAAGTTAAAACTTCTGAAAGGCATACCACTCTTCCATTCACATTAGGTTAACTGTTTGGAACTCTTACAGCATTTTTCCAAGGACAAAATGGTACATGTATCTCTCTATAATCCTGAAGAAAGAACACACAAGGCTAAAAACATTTCCTATAAATCTCCCACACCTCATATCCATTTTCCTTTTTTTTAATCTTTTAAACCCAGATGAAAGACAAGGTTGCATATACTTGACCATTCTTTGTAAAGACAATTCAAGATACATAGCTTAAGATTCCTATAAAGACCCTAAAAGCTAGAGCTATATATCATACGTTGCAAAAAGTTGTAGAGGCCTAGTTGGGGGTATGCTAAGCTAGGGACACTTCTTTAGAGTTCAGCTTACTGGGACTAGTAAGTGGCGGATGACAGATGGCTTAGAAGGACTGCCATCAGGATTATATCTTAGCTTCTACCTTATCTCTCATCACTCATTCTCCCAAAGCAGACTTTGTTCTGGGCCAGCTGAGAAAAAGCGTAATGGAAAGTGGGATGGCCCTATCCCAGGTGAAAGAGAAAGGAAGGAGAAATGCTGGTGTCTCAAGACAATACAACTTAACATTCAACTTGGTAACTATTCTATCATGTTATAAACAGAATTGACTAACTGCTTTAGGACATTCTTTGTGGCCATGAATTCCAATTCATATGACCTATCTACTGTCAAAGTGCAGTTATCTAGTAAGTTAAAATGTTTTCCTTTATATAAAACTTAAAAGAAATATCTATAAAACATTTAAATCTGAATTTTCAATAAATTAGATTTCTAATACTTACTGCTTCAGCTTCTGCTCTTGTCTTGAATGTAATTACTGCATGAAGTGAAGAGTCATCAATCTGACAATCTTCAATTTCACCATATTGCTTTAAATTAAAAAGAAGTATTTTCTCCAAATAAATATTTTGAAACATCCAAAATCCTAATGGTTTTTAAAACACCAATAAATGTAACCCAGAATATATAACAATTCATGGTGATTAACAGAAAAAAAGATGAATAATTAATTTAGTACTTGATGTTACAAGATAAAGAGTAGTCCTGTTTACAATTCTACACTTTTTAGAATTAGGGAAACTTATACTTGATTGAACTGTGCTTTAAATCAACGAAAGAGCGTCAAACACTGGGTTTCCTTATTGCCTTTCCTTGTACACTCATTATTCCAATCCCATAACGTGCCACCTTCTTTCTAAAACAGAATATTGAATCCTCAGAATTCATATTTTTGTGTGTGCCGTTCTCAATTTAAAGATGGTGCAAATAAAAAGAGTCAGAATTTAAATAATTTTCCCAAAGTAATTCAGTTAAATACCAGAAGAGTCCAGGTCTTTTAAGTTTAACATTCAAACTGACCCTGCTTTCACTCTTAACACATACTCCTCTACACCACACTCTTATAAAGAGTTAAACATGTTAAACAATGCTTGCTTCTGGTTTGCTGGATTTTATTTTTTCCATATGTAGAAAGATTTTTCTACAAACAACCTTTATCATATAAATTTCTAGTCCTTTATATATCATCACTAATACCTTTCTTCTTTTTTACCCCAAAATAAAATTATAATTATAATCTCGTTAAATACACACGCACACACTCTATATTGAAAATTTCTATGAAGATAATGGACTCTAGAATCTGTTCTGTCAGGTACTAGCTTTGTGAACTTGAACAAGTTACATAATCTCTTCATGCTTCATCTTCATCTCTAAAGTGGGCATAATAAAGGCACCTACCTCAGAGAGTTGTTGAAATAATTCATAATATATTGAATTATATAAAGCACTCAGAATAATATCTGACACGAAATAAATGCCCTATGATTTTTATTACTACTACTACCACTACTACTGCCACCACCACCACCACCAGGCCCAGTGGGTAAATTAAAGAAAGCATTTCGTTAATCACAATTTGTAACAGTCAACAGTCCTATGAAAATGTAGGTTCTTTTCTGTTACTTGCCACAGGTTCAAATTCCAGGTTGAGACAGAGAACTACACTTTAAACCTGCATTCTTAAAGACTGATCATTTTTAAATGTGCATTACCACTACTAAATTTGGACTTTCCAGACTCCTCTTCCTTAAATATTAATTTTAGTAATTTCATAAACATATACCACTTTTTTCAGTAACTCTCTATGTCCCAACAAAGTATAGTTTCACCTTTGTAACTTCTGTTAACAGCTTAGAATGTGACTGTCAAACATATAAATCTGAATTTCCAAAAAGATTTAATCATTTCTGTAAGCTTATTGATCCTTCAAGATCTAAGTTCCAGTTTTACTGCCTTATGAAATTTTCTACTATCCTTTTCCGATCATATGCCTGTGTAAAAGATACTTCTCTAAGTTACTACTTACAGTTTTTAATAAATGTAACTTGATTATGCCACAAATTATGTTTATAATTTACTTTAACTTATCTGTGTTAAAATAATATATATAAAATCTTTGGAAGGTAAAGAACTGGTTATTTCCTACATATCTCCAGAGCAATTACTATAGGCCTGAGGGCATGACTGATGCTTAGTAACTAACCTTTGGGATACCACTAATCACAACGTTTAAGTTGAAACGGCCTTTAAACAAATATAATTTCCATTCTGCACATGAGCCAAATGGATCCCAGGAAGTCCAAGTTAAATAATGGCTTAGCCAGGACTAGAATCTCATTCTCCTTTCTCATAAGTCAGTCAGTCTGTATTAGACTGTATACCCTGGCACTGACTAAGGCAACTTCAAGATCATATATCAAAATTTCATCTTGCTTCATTTCTAAGGTCAGCTAGATCAAGAATACAGTATTAACAAATAAAATTCCATCGTAATTTTAAAAAATCTGGATGGCTTACATATGTTAAATTTTCCCTTAAAAGTATCAAATGACACTAAACTACTGAACTTTTCCCTCTGCGATAGCAAAGTTTAAATCATTCATTTCACAGTATCTGAAGGCCTACGAGGTGTTAAGAATGGTAATGTTTCTTCCAGATAATAAACAAACAAAAATATGTCTGCTTTTTAAATAATTAACAAAAGATAATTATAGATTAATCAAACCCTTTGGTCAGATTAATGGGATTAAATTACTCATCATTTTCATAATTTCTCCTTTAATCATTATCCCCAACAATGACTATCAGTACTTGTTTTGTTGGACAGTAAGAAAGTACCGCAAAATGAGGAAGAAGATCTTCTCTATCACTCTCTGTAAATGCAGAAATTTCCAATGCCCTGGGACGATGATCCACCACAGCATGACCAGGCACACCTCGACCTCGACCTCGACCCCTGCCTCGGCCGTGAGCTGCACCTCGACCTCTTGAGTGAATTCCTCTACCCCGACCAGATGAAAGAATCCCTCGTTTTGCAGCCTTGAAGAGATTATAGACACACAAGTTAAATGCCACAATTTCTAACACAAGCCACACGTTATACATACTCTATCAAACTTTTATACAATCTGATATCATATTCAAATACTGGCTTAGAAAAGGGTATCATAATTTAAGGCTTTAGTTTTTAAAGTGAGCGTAAACTTAGGTAGCTAATGCATTTAGAAAACAAACAAAGTAATATTTAAGTCATGTTTAAAATTGTTAAATGTGCCTTTTTCTAAGTTCGTTATTTTCCAAGATCTCAGATTGTATCATTAGATGACCAGCAATTCTTGATTTCCAAATAATACACGGTATGAAAATGTTACTTCACTAGCTTAATACATAGATACATAATTAATATACAATAAATTAATTTTTCCACTTAGGACCTTTGAATACAGTGTGTCTATTTATTTGCCTGGTGGCTTCAGTAGGTATAATTATCTCAAATTATCACTTTGGTCACTTACACTAACATCATCATACAACCAATGTAGCATGTTTAACTTCTATTCCACCACAGTACTCCACATGAAAAGCACACCGTTCCTTCATTCCACAAATATTTAAAGAGCACTTCCTATGCTCGAGTCCTTACCTTCCTGAAACTCAAATCCTAGAGGGGTAAAGAGACATTTGGCAACCAAGTTATTTAATTATATTAATGAGAAGTAATTAAAAAAGTAAGGAAATGCTTTACTTAAAGACTTGAACAGAACATTCAAGATCTTCAATAAATATGCTAGAATATCCATGAGGATATTTTTTCCTTGTTTTATTCTCCACCTGATCCCTAGCACTTACAATGGCAGCTGGCAGACTGTAGATATTTAGTATGTGTTCAATGACTCAAAGAAGAAACAAAGAACAAGCAAGGTAAGGGTGAGGGGTAGGGGCTACAACATGAACAAAGGAATCAAGGCTAAAATAAACACCGTACTCAAAAATACAGGAAATCCAGTGTAACTGGACCACATGGGACGAAGAAATGAGGCCACAGAGATAAGCAGAACCAGATCATGAAAAATTTTAAGGATCACTAAATTAAAGATTTTTATTTTTGTCCTAAGAGCCATGAAAACCAGTGAAAACATTTTAAGTAGAGAAGTAGAGTGATACAATAAATCAGTATTTACAATGTTATTCTTGCTAGTTTTAAGAACATAGTAGAAGAAAGATGAGAATAAGCTGGGAAAGCAGTTGGTAGGCTACTAACGTAGCCCCAACAACTGAGGATGGAAGCTATGTCTACACTGGTGGCAATACGAGTAAGAGAGAAGAAAACATATTTATGACATACTTGGAAGTAACACGTATAACACTTGGTAACTACTTAGATATGGATAATAAAGGAAAGGGAGGAATCAATGAAGATTCCCAGATTTCTGGTTTGTGTAACTGTGTAGATGGAATTTAGGGGCAAGATAAGCTCAATTCTGAACAAGGGGGAGTCTGAGGATGTGAGATATCCAAGTGGAAATGTCAAGCAGGCACCAATGACAGATCTTTTCAAGTATTAATATTTGTTTCTTCATCTCAAGACAATTCATCTTAATTAACATTAGCTAAAGTAATAACCTAAAATCCAAATAATAAACTTCACAGGTCAAGGATTAATGTTCATAATGGGAGTAGCATATACAAAAGCATGCTCTGAGGAATACTCTCTCAAAATGTTGCCTGAAAAAGGGGGTCCATGGACAAATAAATTTGAGCAATATAGAATACTGATTATGTATATTTAAGGATTCACAAATTAAAAACCTCTAAGAAATCCTATGGCAAAAAGAATGTTTAACCTTTTCCAAATTTATTTGGCCTTAGAAGTTTTTGCACTAAGATCTGTTAACAAAGAATGGAACTGGCATGTTAAATGACACACTCCGGGACATACTGCATTATAATATCTGCATATGCTAATAGTAACTACAAACTATAAAGTTTAGCGATCATAAAAGAAAAGCAGAAAATGCCATTCAGTGTTTAGCTAGATCACGATAGAGAACCAAAGCATGGACTAATAAAGAATACTGGTAGAACTATTATTTACTAAAATTTTATGCGCCCAAACTTTTTATGTGGTAGCTTAAGTCCCATCAACACAAGCAAGTATCCTCCATAATAAAGAAAACACAATTTCTATATTAACATAAAAGAAATACATGTTTTTCAAAACCTGTTATCTTGTCTAAGATGTACAGGCAGCCCTACCAACTTTCCAGAGAACGTAAGATGTACACAGGGTTAGAGGCCATCCTATGATTTCCTATGACAAACAAGACAGAGCTTTAATACAAGCAAAGTGGCTGCTAAATGTGAAGTCTGTTAACGTTAATACCTGGACGCCAGTACTAAATTCAGATCTGTCCTAGGTCAGAAAAAAAAATCACCAGGGTGCTAACAAATTTGGGAAAAAACCCCATAATTCTCAGATGAAGCAAAATAACCTGAACCATAAAAAAATGCTAACTGTGGCATCAAACGATGATAAATATAGGCAAGTACCAATTACATTGATGGCATTAATGTCTCTGTACTTCAAAATGTAAACATTTTTACATTTAATTTTAAACATCTTTTTGCTAAATGTTACAAAATGCTAATTTGTAATAATTTCATAATGTCACTAGATTTTTCTTACAAAAAATAATCATATAGCTAAACTAGAGAAGAAAGTAGTTTATTTTCCTTTATAAACATCCACAGCACCATCTATAGGCAAAACTTAAGTAAGCATGTTTTCAATACAGTTCTCCAGTAAAAGTCTGGGCCGTATAGCAATTTAATATAATATGCCTATATATGTACAGAAGATCTCTTGAAAGAATACCTGAAAAGGCTTTAATAGATTTTGGTCTCAGGGAGGAGAGCTAGAAAAAGAACCAAACTTACTAGAAGTAGAGGGACTTGGGTGTAGAGGTAGAACTGCTGCCACCCCTCATTAAATGAACGATTTTATCTACCAGGTCTGAAACATTTGCTAACTTCTTCTCTCTTTCCTGTATTTGTCAGAGACTACCAACAATTATTGATTAGGATGAGGGGATACATTTTCAAATTGACCACCATGCCTACTACATCTGCTCATCTTTAGCATACTGGGTAGTTGTGGTGAAACGTACTTCCAGCTGTAATTCCGTATACTTTCTCCTAAGTTCAGTGACTTCTTCTCCAGCTTGCATCTTCTTATATAAATCCAGTTCTGTATCAAGCAATTCTTTCTGCATCTAGAAAATGGTAATTTAAATGACAATAATTCATATCCTACATTTATAAAATGTTTTTTAATAAAAAATGTTTTTTAATATATATATTACTTATATATATAATAGTTTCTGTATTTATATATATATATATACACACACATATATATAGAGAGAGAGATATACATATATATATATTTTTTTTTTACAAAGAACTTTTATAAATTCCCATTTAATCCATACATTCCTTCTCTATCTCCATCCAGTCCTACAGCCCTAGTCCAAGCCATCAATCATGTCTGGTCTACACTCCTACAATAGCTTCCTAATTTGTTCCTACTTCCGCTGATTTCCCTATAATTCATTTTCCGTACAGAAGCCAAAGTGAGGTTTCTATGGACTCATATGAACTAATTTTCAGGAAATAACTGGGAAAAGAAAAACAAAAAAACCCAAAGTGTTAATGAGCGCTATACAGTATGCTTTTATGTAGGAAAGAATACATACACGCCAAGAGGGAGGGAAGAATGGGAACAGAGTGGCAGGAATCAAAGGGAAACGGTCTTCTATATATACCTTTTTATATAGTTTAACTTTTGAATCATGTTTATGTTTTATTTATTCAAAATAATGTTAAATCAGCAAGAATGAAGGGAAGGGGTTCAAAACAGACTATCAATAGAAATACACCTAACTTTACCAAATTGATAACATAACCGCAGAAAGAAAAAAAAAAAGTAATCCTAGGCCACAGTTCTGACTCTATATCCTTAGTCGAATATACAGTGAACTTTTAAAGAATACAAATAAATTTTGAATCTTTTACTTAGTCGTTGGAAGTGGACTTCTTGTAGCAATTCTGGAACTATTTGGAATGTATTAAATGACTGTGCAAATGAGTACCGTATTGGTGTTAGTGGGAAGCAAGTTGTCATTATGGGAACACAAAGGTAAAATATGGAATAAGAAGGAAAAGAACCCTGGGGTGTTGGATTAGAATCAGAAATATCAATATGAACTCATGATTCTACACATGTATGTACATATACACAACACCAAGTATAAATACTATATAACTCTGAAGTTTTAAAAAAATTGCTTATCAGGTAAAATTATCTTCCTTACTTATTTATATCTAATGGATTGATCTATCTAAATTTCCCTCCTTTTAATCAATTCTATATAATGCTGTCAAAATGTTACTTTTGTTTATTAACCTTTTAGACTATGAACTTACAAAGTTCAAACTCTTCTGTCAAGTATTCATCAAGCATTCAAGTACCTGTATCACTTTGTCCTCAAGATATCTTTTTAATTATTATTATTATTATCCATAAATATTCTAATTATGGACTTTCCAACTGAAATCTAAAAAGTTTAAAAGATGAATAGAGTTTTGTTTGTATATATTTACTATTAATTAATGAAGGAGGGGAAAATGTTAGCATGTAACAGTCAGATTTTAAGCAAAGGTAATTACCTAAAAGGAAAACAATGTTAAGCAATGCAGCACTGTAATGTTTTCAGTAAGTAGTAATATGAATAACAACATAAATTAAAATACCTGAGTCTTGGTTTTTATACTCTTTGGAAGACAACGTCCAGGAGAAGCAGCTTTGACCTCATCTTTCAACTTGGTAATATTTTTTGTCAAAACTTCTAAAGTTTTCATTATTTCTGCTTTATCTTCAGACTTCATTGCTTTGTTTTTCTCTAGTTTTGAAATTAACATCTGCCAAATTTTTAAAAAGAGAAAAACTAAGATACACAAAGTAAACATAGCAAAATAAATATAAAAATAAGTAACTACTAGTTTTAGTTTACATATTTATGGCAAGGCTTACAACCACTAAGACAGCAGAACAGATTTGGTGATGCTATCTGAACTCAAGCCTTAATCTTGGCACATTTTGTGAAGAATTACATTGCCACTGGTCTCTCAGAATGTAAGTTCAAAGAATACAACCTTAAGAAATTCAACTGAAAAGCTGTCAATTTGAAGCAATACTTCAGAAAGTAATACTTTTACTTTCTAATGTATTTGTGGGTATTATGGTCTCTAAGTATTCCCACTCCAAATGTAGTCTACAACCCAGAGAGACGCACAGAAGTTTTATGGTTCCCTTCACATAATGAGATCTTAAAACAATTAATTACTTTCTTTGTCACAGGGAATAGAAACTGGCTAACGTATGAATGGTATCGCCAACGTGGACAGGAAACAAAAGATAAACAAGGTGATATGGGGTGAAAGATAGCACATATTATAGGTTTTATGAGTCAAGGTAGCTTCAGGTTTTGGTGTCAAGTACTGTGATTTCTTTATCAAGTACTGTATATCCAAATTTAAATTAGAAAAGATACATTTTAAGCCAATATGTAAAAAGTTTCTGTGTTTTTAATATTTTGAGATGCCATAACCTTTATTACGAGACATAATCAGGAATTGGCACTAATTAAATGTCATAACCTAGAACAACAATGTACAAAAGAAATACTGTAAGCCACATAAGTAATTTTACATTTTCTAGCAGCCACATTAAAAAGATAAAAAAACATAAAACAAAAAACACCCAACCAGTAAAGTTAATTAATACTGTATTAAACTCAGTATATCTAAAATGTTATAAGCTTCAACAAAAACTATTGAGACATTTTACTTTTCTTCTTCGTATTAGGTCTTTGAAATCTGGTATGTATTTTTTTTAAAAAATTTTTTTAATGTTTATTTATTTTTGAGACAGAGAGAGACAGAGCATGAACAGGGGAGGGGCAGAGAGAGAGGGAGACACAGAATTTGAAACAGGCTCCAGGCTCTGAGCTGTCAGCACAGAGCCCAACGCGGGGCTCGAACCCACGAACCGTGAGATCATGACCTGAGCCAAAGTCAGACACTCAACCGACTGAGCCACCCAGGCGCCACTATATTTTATATACTTACAGCACATATCAATTTGAACTTGGAACATTTCAAGTTCTCAAAAGTTGGTTGTAGCTATTAGCTACCCCACTGGACAACACAAAAGTAGAGGATCCCAAGAAAATTAAAGAAAGGTACATATCTCAACACTGAGAAAAAGTTTCCAAATTCACTATCTGTTGACAAACTACTGTGTAGCAGCGTATCTGGATAAACATTCCTTATTTCTACTTCACCAGCCACCACAGTTCCTTTAAACCAGTATAATCCCCAGTTCACCATTTAATGTATGCTCTTCATCCCCAATACACATTAATCAACTGACATACACATTATCATTTATATACATTTCAGTGTTACCCTTATCAATTTAAAGTTTCTTAAAAGTAACTATATAGTGTGAGATTAAATTTACTCAAAATTATAACATCTATATTTTGCCAAATCTAGCTTAAATATTTTACCTTCTGTGTTTCAATGTGCTTTTCTAAAATTTCTTGTTTCCTTTTCCTTACATCCTGCTGAAGTTTCAGTGCCTCCTAGAGAAAGATATCAAAATATCACTAGTATACTTACTGTTTATTGTTCTGATAAACAGATATTCCAGAGGAGACAAATGGTTGTGGATGCAGAAGCTTGGCAATAACAATTAAATGCAAAGTTTTGGTATGCAAAAGTTAACTATGTATGTAAGTTTCTAAGACCAATCAAGAGAACCTTTTGTCCCCCTCCCCAAATTAATATTTACTGCTATACAATGAAAAATAAAAGTTCAGTGGCAGCCAACATACACTTTTCTTTTAGCTCTATTTTGTGATAAGCCTTAAAAAAAAAAAAAAAAAATATATATATATATATATACACACACACACACACATACACACACACACACAGAAAAGCTTTCCTACATGCAAATTTTGTACACTGCTAACTGTATTTACCTGTTTTTTTTTCTGTGCTTCATTATTATCAACTGCAGAGGTGGAAACAAGTAAGGTTTTCTGTGCAGCCTTCAAAGCAGCTGGATTATATACTGTTTTAGTTAGGCCAGTAGATGTAGACAACACCTACCAATACAAATTCAGTTTCTTAAAAAATGTACCAAGCATTCATGATTACCTATCTTGTTTTCTATAAAACTCAATTTTAAAACACTTTTGTCAAAATTCAGTACATTGAAATAAATGTATTATATACATATAATAACTAAAGCACATTTAGCGATTTGAAAGGAAGGGTATGAATGAGGCTTAAACTATAAAATAAAAAAATTAACAGAATATACCTATAGAAAAAAAGAACATACAAAAACTTCAAATCAAGAAAAAAACACTGACGTGATATAGTCACAAAGCCCTAATCATTTATTTCTTCTACCCAGATCCTTCCATGAAATTTATTCCTACAGTTACTCAAATATTTAATAAAAATCATCTGATGATATATTAATTTATGTGTCTCTCTCCCTGTCTACAAAACCATGTTTTTCTCCTCTTTGTGCTTTTTCTAGTACCTAAACCTTATTACCAATAATTATGAGACCCTGGTTAACTTTAAGCACTTTTTTGGGGCCTCAGCTTGCTCATCTCTAAAATGAGAATGTTTAAGTTGATGGCATCTAACGTCCTTACAAATTCAAAAATTCATTCCATGAGGGTAGGGATGTTTGGCTTGGTTTATCACTCTATCTTCAGTGCCTAAAACAGTGCCAGGGCACGTAGTCAATACTCAATGAACACTTTTGCACCAAATTAAACTGAAATGATGATAGATCAGGATGGACAATCTTTTCCACACAAGGGTCAACTCAAGAAAATAAACTGTACAGGCTACCTTTTTTATCCTTCAAAAGCAAAAAGTTGTAGGTTCAATGGAGTGGTTAGTTACTGGTTCTTAGGAGTTTAGAGATCCCTTAAGGGAAATCCATGAATGTTATAAAAACTAAACATGGAACCATATGTGTGAACAGTGTAACTTTCCAGAGGAAAAAAAGTTTCCAAAGAGTTAAGGGAGTTCATGACCTAAAAGAGGTTAAAGGAACTACACAAACAAGATTATCAATGAGAAAAAGATCCCACCATTTTAGCTAGTAAAATGTAAACATCCAGGTCTATTAGAGAAGTAACAAGCAGACACTATTTTCTAATCATCTATCATACAGTTAGATTAGGGAACATCACAAAGAATAGGCAATTCATCGCTGTTCTAAGTATTCAAGAATGTTTTAGCCTCCATGTGAAACAAATCTAGAATACTGTTGGGGTGCCTGGGTGGCTCAGTGACCAACTCCTGATTTTGGCTCAGGTCATGATCTCACAGTTATGAGTTTGAGCCCTGCATCGGACTCTGCAGGCAGTGTGGAGCCTGCTTGGGGTTCTCTCTCTCCCTCTTTCTCTCTCTGCCCCCATACCTTGTTCTCTCCCCACCCCCCTCAAAATAAATAAACTTAAAAAAAAAAAAAAAAGCTTAGAATACTATTATACTGGTTGCATGCAATGCAGATGATGTTTAAAAATAAAAGTTCTTTATAATACTTGACATATATCAAATCTGGTAATTTTCTTATATAATGAAAAGTAATACCCTGACATCACTAACAAATAATGAAATTGTTGCATTCAGTAAAATATGGAGTAAATCTAGAGTTACTTTGCAGTCTGACTTCAGTCACTGTTCTCTGTAATACTAGAGGCAAATTTCTCCCATGCTACCTTACCATACTACACAATGTTAAACTGCAGGATTGTACAAGGATTAGACAGTAACTTCATAAAGAGAGAAACACAACATTATATGCTAAAGACAGAGTTTGAGTGTCTCCTAAACTTTTCTTCACAAGGGTTCCAAGACAAGTTGAAAAGTTGTGACCAAAAAGATTTCTATACTCAAATAAGTTGGAAGTAACGAATATCATAACCCTATCTTCTAGTTTCAAAATGTCTATTACCATAAAAGTTGTGAGAGAGCCTGAAGTAAAGAAACCCATGTAATGCAATCTGTTTAATTCAGCATTCCTTAATTTCAGTATACTCCTTTTTCAAAGTATACTTATTAACTAATATCAGGCTAAGTAAGAAGTGGTGATGCAAAGTAAATAAAAGTATATGACAAGATTCCTTTAAAAGTATCCCACTTCCTTGTTTTATCTAGAAACTCCTTCTGTACAAACAGAACATCAGCTAACATATTTCATTGAGCTCAAGACATCACTATGAAACACATTATGATAATAAACCGCTATTAAAGACAAAAAGGGTGCCAATTATAACCATGAGCACCAATACCGTAAGATATTCTGGTGTTAAAAAGTGAAAGCAAAATGTCTTAGAAACAATGAACTATATGAATCCAAATACTGCTCAGTATTTGAATCTATTTGATTCCAGAGTTTAGAAAGTAAGAGTATGAATAGCAAGGGACATCTGTATTTTCAAAAGAACAGAGTTGTGATAAAAGAGAAGAAAATCTGTTAAAAATGAAACCAGTGGAATGAAGTAACAAATCCAACAGAAAAGAAGATGCTGCAATTCCGAAGAACAGAGTCAAAGCATAGGCTGTGGCCTTTCAAACAACCACACTGTCTCTATTTTCCAAATGAGTTTCTTCATGTGCTATATTTTTATATATTGACCTTACTGCATTCACCTGTGAATTCCAAAGACTTGTAAATTCTTTTGGATTTTTCACATATACTATCATGTCATCTGTGAGTAAATATAATTTTGTTTCTTCTTTTGCCACCTTTATACTGTTTATTTCATTTTCTTGCCTTACTGAACTGGTTAGGCCCCACCCTACTGAATAAAGCGGAGAATGGATATCCTTTCTCGTTCCTGATCTCAAGAGGAAAAGTATCCAATAATTCACCATTCAGTATGTTAGTAGATAAAATTAAGGAAGTTTCCTTCTATTCCTACTTTGCACATTGTTTATTATGACTAATAAATTTTATCATATGCTTTTTCTACTGAAATAGTCATAAGAGGTTCTTCCCACCCTTCTGCCCCTTAGGTGAATTAAACCAATTTTCAAACGTTAATTCAAACTTGCATTTCTGGAATAAATCCTACCTGGCCAGGATGTATTATCTTTTTTCATATCACTAAACATTTGGTAATATTTAGCTTAGGATTTTTATGTCTACATTCATGAGCTATTGGCTTGTAATTTTCCTTCCTTGTAATATACTTGTCAGGGTTGGTGTCAAAGGTCTGTTGAATTCAAAAGGTGAGCTGAAAAGTATATGCTTCGTTATTAAAATGTACATCACTCATACCTCTTACTTCAAGACAAAAAACAATTCCCTAATAAGAAAGAAGTTGAAATCCATTAATACCTCTTTATCTTATTTCCAATGTAAAACATTACCAGCCATAACTACCATCAGTACTTGTAAAGAAAGAGAAAAACAGATTTTTCTCATGGATAAGAGTGGAAAGGAAAAAAAAAGTGTTTTGTAAAAATTACTAAAAATAGAAGACTTATATATTAAGTCATCAGAGTGTTATTTTTTTAATAACTAATGTCCAAGTTGGAATCAAATATAAAAGGAACAGTTACTATGGTTCACTGTGACAATCAAACTAAGCTAGCTCTAACAGGTTTCTACAGCAGAAATGCCTTGTTTAAATGTAATAAAAAGAGAATATGTGAGGAGTTATGTGTATATAGCTTATTAATACAATTATTGTATGGTCAACTTTTATTATAAGTAAATTATTTTAACAAATCTAAACATTAATATATGATATTCTCATAAAGCAGCAAACTGATGTTTTTTTCTATAGCAAAAACCAACCTTAATTGGGAATTCTAACGAGAATAGCATTTTACTTTAAAGTTACATTTATAAGGGGCGCCTGGATGGCTCAGTTGGTTGAGCGTCCGACTTTGGCTCAGGTCATGACCTCATGATACGTGGGTTCAAGCCCCGGGTCAGGTCTGTACTGACAGCTCGGAGCCTGTGGCCTGCTTCAGATTCTGTGTCTCCCTCTCTCTTTGCCTCTCCCCTGAACACACTCTGTCTCCCTCTCTCAAAAATAAACATCAAAAAAATATTTAAAAAATAAAGTTACATTTATAAAATATTTTCAGGGATTAACAGGTAATTTTTCCCCCAAGAATATAAGCAGCTTAAGAGACAAAGGGATTAAAGAGCTTACAAAAAAAAACATTTTAATGTCAAAGAAAAAAATGTGTAGTCAGTAATCAATTGCTGCTGCAACAGCTTGATTTCCAAAAAATCCAACATAGCAAATAATTTTATAGAAATCATTTTTCTCCATAATAAAAATAATCGTAATAATTCTAACTAAATAATCTAGGTAATAATCCTGAGAGAGGTTAATGCATTAAAAAAAAAAAATCAGGGGCACCTGGGTGGCTCAATCGGTTAAGTGTCCGACTTCAGCTCAGGTCATGGTCCAACAGCTCATGGGTTCAAGCCCCTCGTTGGGCTCTGTGCTGACAGCTCAGAGCCTGGAGCCTACTTCTGATTCTGTGTCTCTATCTGCCATTCCCCTGCTCACTCTCTGTCTCTCAAAGGTGAATAAATGTTAAAAATAAAAAAAAAAAAATCAAAAGTAGGAAATGATCATACATTCCCTTAACCTTTATATTTACAACAGCAAAATTACACAACAAATGCAAATTAAAAAAAATCAAAGGGTCACTTAGATGACTGCATTTTATAGCTCATGAAACAGAGGGTAAGACTTGTGCACGATCATACAGACTGTCAGCTGCTAACTAAACAGCTGAAGTCTCCAAAAGACATGCAATGTTCCTTCAGAATACCACACAATTTCCCTTTCAAAGGTTCCATAGTACATATGTTAACATGTCATAACACAGAGACCAAGATATATTTTCAGGTTGCAACAACAACAAAAAAAAGTACTGCTAAGGAACAACAACATCCTGTATCACAAAAGTCTGATACACCTAAAACTGGTCTGACATACAAACATTAAATATTCAAGTGATTAATCACTTGCTTCTTAGTCTTTAGAAGAGCTTTGGGAGATAATCTGGACAGTCTAAGAAGTCTTTTTTCTAGACTAACCACGATGGTATACACACAAGTGCCACCTTATTCTTGATAAATTGCTCTATCTCTTGACAGGTACTCAAACATCATTTCACTGATCACTCTTTCCAAATAATACCTATTTAACAGCTACTGCAATACCTTAAGATTTAACAGTTATCAATTAGGTTTTAAGTTTCCTCTCTCAACCCTCTCACAAAAATGGAATTTTAGAATAAAGAATCACTCAAGGGTTACTCAGTGTTGTTCATAGAAAGGGGAAAATCTGTGTATATGTGTACTTCTTTGGTTTAATAATGACAGAAATACTGTATAATTACTAGCTTTGAGTACTACCCAAAGTACTCTTCTTACTTCAATTAAGAAGAATAAAAAAAGAATTTAAACAATATTTGATGATGGGAAACATTCTTCTAACCTTCCTAAGACTTCTCTGAATTACTAACCTCTAAGGATTCTTCAGAGAAAACCCCTATAGACTTGGGGAACAGGAACAACCAAGAATAAGCAAAAACAAAGCGCTATTCTATAAACAGGTTCCCTGAAGATGACTGCAAGTTACACATTTGTACATTATGGCTTTCCTCAAAAGAGTCTTTACAGTATTTCCTAAGTAATTCTTTTTCACAAACAGCCCACTACCATTAGTGATTTTTCACAAATTTAGTTTTTGGTATCTATATTAGTAAATGTATACTATTGATTCCAAGTTTATATCCCTTTTATCCTAAAGCTATACAAAACACATTTAAAAAAACAAAAGCAGATGCAAACATACCAGAAAGATTCTGTAAAACCTATAATAAGTACACATCAACTTCAGAGTTGAAATCTTAACATAAACAGATGTTAAGCGTAAGGTTTTTAGGCCTCTCCAGAATTGCTCAGTACTACACAAAGTATAACAGACTTTATTTTCTTTATTCCTTAGTTACTTATTATCAAGGAAAATAAACCTAATCAAAGTAAGTATTTAGATACAGCTAAATTCAGTACAACAGATTAATACATGGACAAATTCACAGACATAAGGAGGCATGATATGGAAAAAAAATTGAAGATTTCATAGAAGAAAGAGATTTTCAATCTTTAAAAGAATGATTTGAATCCACTTAAGAGGAAAATGCAATCCAGGAAAATCACCACCAAAAAAAGGAAAAAAAGGCAGGCAAGACTGAGAAACAATGAGCAGAAAAGGGAGCATTAAGGTAGAAAGGAAGGACTAGAGCAGAGGTAACTGCGCCAGAATAACTGAGGTCTGATGAACTATAAATCAAGCAGTTCTTTAGCCGGGGAAATGAAAGTTTCTGCAAGAGTTAACACTGAAGTGAGTCTCTGAGCAGGATGGTGGTAGTAGAAAGCACAGGAGGAACATGCAGCTAGGACACCACAGCTAAAGGCTGGAAACTGAGGGTGGCAGAAAAAGAGAAGTGGGTGACAAACACAAGTGAATGACTCTTGGGCTTTTGAGACAGTACAACTTAGAAAATGCTGATGTAACTTCCACAGGTTGGGGTACCAGAAATTCATTTATGTGGGAAATGGTCATTTCAGGCACATCATGCCTGAAGTATTGCTGAGGTGCCCAAGATGAAAATCAGATACACAGAATTAGATTCAGATTCAAATTTCTACAATTGCCTTAGTTTAACATGGTAAATAAGGAAAAGAATATACTGAAGAACCAGTGGAGAAAGAAAGTCAGCCATCTCATGGGATGCTGGTCTATGGACACATGAAGTCAACTTCCTACATAATCTTAATAATGGAAAGAGCCACGGATGTGAAATAGGAGACCCACATTCCAGTCCTGCCTCAAAATTCCTAATGTATCTATCTGAGCCTTACCTTCCTTTTAAGGTGAGGACATAGAAATGAGAAAGACTACCTAATTCTATTCTATAATTCCACATACCTCAAATAAGACTAAAGAACAAAAGCATTCACTCATACCTAAATAGAAAAAAAAAAAAAAACAAAACAGTAACAACACATCTACACCGAACTGTTAGACAGGTACTTAAATAGTCTTAATTTAATCAGTGTTTATATCCTCATTTAAAAAAAGAAATGACAAACTGTCAGGCTATGCACAATAGCTGTTAGTAATAAATAAAAAACTTGCATTTACATCATCCTGTCCAGTTAAATACTTTTAAATCAATCATTTTATTTAATCCTCACAAACCCCATGAGCAAGACAAATATTACAATCATCATTTTACCAATGAGGAAGAAGAATCAGAAAGGTTAGGAGCACTGCCCAATCTCATGCTGTTAGTATGTGAAGAGCCAGAAACTCAAACTCAGGTAAAATTCCTACTTTGTGGTCTTTTCTATTAGGCTGCCAGAGTTTTCAAATCAAAATGCACAATATCTCTAAAGAAAATATAGTAAATAAAAAGAAAAAACAAAAAGAAGGAAGCACATGGACACATACTGAAAGGCAGATATTAAAATGCTAATGCAAAAAGTAAACAAAGGCGGGCAAATAGTTTTCTTTTTCAGCAAATGAAAAGCAAAAGGGTAGGAGTAAGAGGTACAGATACTATTAAGAAGCAAGAGTTTGGAACTATGAAAAAAATTAAAAACTTAAGATGCCACCTGAAAACATTTATGAAGCCAAGACAAACACATCATGCTATTCTTCTTACCTTTTCAGTTGCTGAAACAGATGGCTTTGATACAAAACCCAACCTGTCCTTCACAGATAATTTAGTTACATTCTAAAAAAATTAAAATGGACATATTCAGTGTTTCCCCAAACATATAGGTCTGTTGGGATTTTGAACATTCTGATTCTACTAATTTATACTGACTCTTTTAAGTATTTTGATGTTAATGACAAAAACTTGGGCCATTTTCAAAGTGACAGAAAGAAAATGTGTATGGAAAAACAAACAGTATGCAGTATTACTCAATCATAAAAAATGATGCAGTAAGGTATTTACTAAAAGCCCCCTCCATCAATACAGAATCATAAATTCTTAGAATCCTATGTTGACAAGTAGGAAGTTTGAACATTGTAAATATTAGATGTGAGTATGAGTAATTAAAATATATGACGGCTTCTCGAGCTTAAAAGTAAATGCCATTCTTGCCTAAAGTATGTTTGGTTTGTAGCCAAATATACTGGATCTGGTGATGATTTGAGATCACAGGACTGGGCTTCTTTTTTTTTTTTTTAGTAACTAAGAATTTATCAATTTCCATTCTGCATGTTTTCATAGAATCTCAATACCTCATGCTTCAGGAATTATCTAAAACACTATTTTAAGGAAGTGGCATCCTATCAACATCCTACCTCTTAACAGCAAATGCTTAAACATCTAGAGACAAAAGAAAGCTAAGTTTCAGAGGCTTAGGGTGTAGAAACAAGAAATTACCACTCAAGTGTGGAAGGGAGGGGAAGGGAATGACATGTGGAGAAGAAAATCTGAAAGTCAGGAATAAGTGATGCAAAGTTCGGAGACTGTTGCATATATAACTGGAAACAAGATAGTATCAAAGCGTGCTTAAACTTGATGGTTTATCCCTTCCCTTCCCAGAAGCTTTTGGTTCAGTTTGGTGTACAATTTTCTCTGGAATAAAATTCTAGTTAAGTAAAAGATGACAGGAAAAATAAGATTTAGTACACTGAACTTCATTTTTCAGGCAGTTTTGCTTGAAAAGTACCTCCTCCACAAAGTGAAAGAAAAATAAGTATTAATGAGAGAGAGGAATTTAAAATTCAAATACTATAGGAAAAAGTAGAATATGAAAATGTTATGGTAATGGTAAAAAGAAAATTTACAGGTGGAGTTCAAATATGTACAGACTATGATATTTCTGTATGAAATATATACAATTAACTATAATTCAAATCACAAGGGAAACTAATTTACTGAGAACCTGCTATGTGACAGACACAATGTTAAGACTTTTCATTTACCTGAGGAAGGTCTGAACTGGCACTTTGGGCTTCTGCCGGTTCAACAGTACTTGAAGGTACTGGACCCAACCGCTCTTTGACTGACTGCTTCACAACAGGCAAAATGGGCTGCTGGACTAAGGGCTGCATTACCTCAGAACAAGAAAAAAACGTTAAACAAGAGGATTAGTTCATGAACTTGGAAAGTAACTTTTGCTAGTTTGTTATTAAATTGCCCACACAGATACAGTTTTAAAAGTACAGCTTACAATCAAAACCTGTCTTCCAAATTCCTTCACACATACCCATAAACGCTTTTCTTTGCATAAATTATTTGTAAAGTAGGGGGAAAAAATTAAAAATCTACCCTTCACTGTATCTTTTGTATCTTTTAAATGAAAAGGAGAAAGTTAAATCGAGAAACAAATTGCTATAAAACTCTCCTACAAGCAATTGATCTAACTTTACAGACTGATTGGCTCAATGACTGAAAAACAAAAAGAGGGAAGGAAGGAGGGAGAGAGGCAGGGAAGGATTTCCAAGATGAACACACAGTCTGAGTTTCTGGAAAATGTATAGCTGCCATATACTGAGTGTCTACTACCTACCAGGGACCTTTCTCTAACTTAGCATCCTATAATTGTCTAAACTAGGAATTCACTTCATAATAAAATGAGAGAACAGGTTGGAGACATTAAGTAACTTCCTTTAGTCTCTACAGCCAGCAGTGGAAGAGCCAGAATCTGAACTCAAGTCTACCTGACTGCAGTAACTCTGTTCTTAAACACTATGCTAAGAGCTTTCTAAGGAAAGCACTGAATTTCACACAAATCTCTCTCCTACCTTTGGAGAAGCAGTTTGTAACTGCTGGGTACTTCCTTCTCTGTGCCAATAAACCTTAATAAAGCGATTGTTTAGTACTGCTTCTGTACTGGATATTGCTTTCTTTGCTTCTTCATATGTTGCAAATTGGATAAGGGCACCTTCAGGATCCCCATTATAAGCAACCTAAGATTTAAAATATGAAGAACACTGAATTACAAATGAATCCAGTGCTTCATCCAATAAAATTCCTCAAGAGATGAGGTTCTGGTCCTTCCCGGTACTATTCTTTGTTTACCCTTTCTTTAAAGCTAGATTATTTACCATGGTCTACTTTCACTCCAGAAGAAAGGTAAACTGAGTACTGTTCAGAACAGAACCAGAGCCTCCTCTATGTAATACTTTGTAAAGAACGCTCATTGCACAAGTGTTATATACAAGCAATCAAAACGTTTCATTTTTTACCCCCAATATTAATACTGAGAAATAATCTCTATATCAATGAGTGATGAGGCCAAGATCCAGAGTCAGGAGAAGCCAGTAAACTACTTTGAAAGAGGTGACTCAAACTAAAAATTACAGAAAAATCCATTTGTAAAAATTTCCATATTTGCAGCTGTCAAAAAAATATTTCCAAGAGTGTGAGAAAATTTAAGGGGGGGAAGGGATTTACATAACAATAGCAATTACACTTTACACATAAAGAAAATGAGATTCAGAGTATGTGAGTCTGCAGATCCATACAAATAACAGGTAACAGATCCAAGGCTTTCACTTCAAATTTCTTGTTCTCTCAGTAATAGTAGTGTTTTCTAAAGTGTGGTACACAAGTCATTGGTAGTGAAGCAATACAAAATAGGGACTAAGAGCACAGACTCTAAATCAAACTGCATGACTCAAACCTTGACTGCTATGTTCATGGGAGACCATAAGCAAGTTATTTAACCTGTGACTCTGTTTCCTCTTCAAAAATGGGATAACAATACTTCACTCTGTAGTGTTAAGAATCAAATAATAATTTATATAGAACAGAGAATATATAGTAAGTATTCAATAAATATTTACAAGCGTGATTTTAGGTAGCATGTTAATAATCATACATTTATTGGAATTTAAAACTTCAATTTTACCCATAGGCCTAATCAGAATAAAGTTAATTTTTAAATGATTTTTAAAAACATGTTTTGCAAATAATAATACAGGTCGTATGCATACACACCAAAGGCCTAGTAAAGAGATGAGATATTAACCTCACTAGTAACTGAGGAAATGCAAACTGAAACAACAGTGAGATACCGTGTTTTGCTCCTCAGCTGAAAAATTTCTTAAATTTAATTTTACCAGGGCAGTTAAATTGCACAAGGAAAAGAATATTCTGAAAACTTTTTGTGTCTGGATCTAAATGTGGGAGATACAATTGTATTGCTGTAAAAAGATATTCAGAGACATTCAAGATTAGATAATTACAGGGTAATACGTATACCACGGGCCTATATATTTTTTACTTATTAAAAAATTTTTTTCCGAACATTTATTCATTTTTGAGAGACAAAGCATGGCACAGAGAGAGGGAGACACAGAATCCAAAGCAGGCTCCACACTCTGAGCTGGGGCTCAGACTCACAAAGTGTGAGGTCATATATTTTTTAATATATATATGTTTTTGATGTACTGATTGATAAGCAGACACAGAAATACAAAAAAAATCTAAAATAATACATGATAAATTGTTATTAATGCAATTATGGGGATATATGGTAAGGGGAACTGAGAAGGACACACAGTTGAAGGAGAAACACTTTCTTTAAATTCTATATAAATCTCTATTGCCCCATACCAAGAAAGCATTCATTTTTTTCATGTTACTTTTGTATTATTTTTTAAATGTTAAGAGGGGCGCCTGGGTGGCTCAGTTGGTTAAGTGTCCAACTTCAACTCAAGTCATGATCTTGAGGTTCATGGGTTCAAGCCCCGCATTGGGCTCTGTGCTGACAACTCAGAGCCTGGAGCCTGCTTCGGATTCTGTGTCTCCCTCTCTCTGTCCCTCCTCCGCTCGCTCGTGCTCTCTCTCTCTCTCTCTCTCTCTCGCTCGCTCGCTCTCTCTCAAAAATGAATAAACACTAAAAAAAGAAAAATTTAAATGTCAAGAAAGCAAAATTTTCCAAATAACATCAGCTGTACTCTCTAAAATTTATTCTTATTTTCATCAGATTAATGGAAAGAATTATTTTAGCTGACAAAAATGGGGAAAAAAAAGGCCCTACATTATTTAACACTTTCAGTATACCTAATAATGTAAACTTAATACTGAATAACCTTACAAGTTAATATACACTCCAGCCAAGGTCTGATTTTAGGTGAAGTCAAATACAAATTACACTGATATTTAATCTTGAAGGACATTCAAAAGTGATAGGGGAAAAAGTAAATGTTTAAACTAATTATGGATTACATGGTATTTGGTCCCCAAAGGTATCTGTTACATGCTTCCCAACACATACAGGCAGCAAAAATAATCAGACTGAAACTTTCTGCAGTAATAATGTGGAGAAACTAAGGAAATGAACACTACCATAAAGACTAGATTTTCCTAGCTTGATGATTTAAAGTTTTTATAATTCTATGATAACTTCTATCAGGTAAACAGTACATAAAATGTGATCAAACTCCTGCTTTTTGAAAGTAAAAAAACTTACTCAAAATCACACAATATTTCAAAAATATAGTTTCATTTCATTTCCAATTTTCCAAATTTAGAACATAAGCAAATTTTCCATATTCCTTTATAAAAGTATTCTTCTACTGTATTAAGTTTCCTCCTAAAATAAGCAAAAACCACAAAATTACTTCATAGCTCTTACCTGTAAGTTAACCAAGGTTCCAAATCGACTAAAATGTTCATTAAGTTTGCTGATATTATTTAATTCTGGAGGAACTTTTCTAAGTTCAAGTTTGGTATTTTCATTTCCAAACTGAACCTTTTTCTGGAAGCCTGGGCTGTTTGTTCTATTAAAATTTGGCCTGTAACAAAAATCAAGCTGATTAATACATTCATTTGTAAATCCTGACCCCTATCAAGTACAAATTAACGAGGTTTTACAACTTAAGCTTAATTTTTTTTTCAAAACTGAAATTACTGGTTGATAAAGAAAATTTAAATTTCTTCCAAAAACTGAAATTTCCATTAGTAGCATATATATCTTTCATAGAAGCCAAATGAGAAGGGTTCTTGTCATTTATCATGTTCCACTTTAAATCCATTCCTACTTAAAATTCTTAGCAGGAAAGATCCAGCACCCTCTTTCAATAAATTTGCATATATAATTTTTGTTGTACTTCTGCAAAAGCTAGCTTACTGAAATGTATCCTATTCTAAAACACTGATTAAAAACAAGAAATGACTGTTTCAACCACTTTCCAACTCAGAAAAAATGTCAAAACTATAGCCCATAAATTTGACTATTGAATAAAGGACAAAACTGTGGCCCAGGGAAGTTACACTGCTTGCCTTAAATCACAGAATTACAGGCAGAGCCAGAACTAGGTATTAGCCATTATTAAATGATATTAAAGTATGAAAGTGTGATCCTTTCCTTTAACTTGCAAATATTCATAAGAGAATCATCACACGCACCCCAAAATTCAGATTCCTTACCTCTTTCTCTGAAGCCCTTCCCTGACAATTTGTGTCTATCCAGCCTCCCCTGCTCCCCAAAAGATCACTTTCTAGCTCTTAACAGGACCAGCCTACATGCTAAAGCCTCCTCCCAAACCAGACCCAACCTCTTTCCTTAATGGGCTCATGACTATCCTTTATATAGGTAGTTTTCAGTGACATCTCTAAGTGAAGGGGTGTTTTATGGGGAGATGCAGGATGACAGAAAGAGGAAAAACTGTGTCCTCAACTACCACACCGATTCCATTTGAAAATGCCTCCCAAGTGCCAATTAACTTAAAAACTTTTGGAAATCAATGCACACGCTAGTGTGGCATCACCTATAGAACAAAGTTAGAGAGCGTTCATTTTAAAAGAGAATACTATACTGTCATAATAATATTCCAGTATTCTAAAAATCACTGCATAATAAAATTCCTCAATTTTCCCTGCCAGCTTACTTATCAAACCAGGTCTTCTTTGTAGGAGCTCCAGGCTCCCCGGAACCAATGGTTCTTTTCCTTGATTCAGAATCCACTACTATCCTCATACTGCTTTTATTAGGAGGCTTTTCTATTTGAAAAGAAAAGAGAGCACAGATTAATATTTTCTGTTTATCATAGCTATTTCCTTAAATGCAGAGTGAAAACAAAGTTCTGGCTTTTGTCCAAATATGCATTCTTAGAAGAAATAGTTAAATGTATGTTCACATATAGTAATTTAAGGGATTTTAACTTATTTTGAGTTCATGTCATATGTAAGTAAAGAAGACTCAGTAATTCTTACATGTCAAATTAAATATGACTTTGTAAGCTACTTTTTGAGGGTGTGGAGGGTAAAATCCGTATCACTGTTTCCATTTGCCATCACCCTCGCCATAAATAAGTAAATGTACAAATAAACAACAAATAAACTATCTTGAGGCTTTGAGTTCATAGTTTTGAAATCAAAGGCACAACCTAAAAGATTCAAAATTTAACATTAATCCAATGACCTTTCTTTAAGAACTGATAACTCAGAGTTGCGACTGAAGTGAGTTGCCTATTTAAGTATCAACATAGTAACATAAAGTATACTTGACTTTAAAAAGTAAATATTCAAGATTGAAATACAGTGCAGAAGAGCTATATATATCTGCTACTTTCAACACTTTACATTTACTTTGTTGGAATTTGACAAGCACAGTACATTTAACCTGTTATTCCCAAATGACCCTAAAGCTTAAAACATGCAAACCTTAATCCACACAGAAAAATATAATGGATACACTGATTGCATATATCCTATTCTTAGTATTTCTGAACAAATAGCTAACCAAAGGAACTGAGGATTTTTCAGCATAATCTCTCTCGTGGATGGCTACAACTATGATCTCCACACAGAAGATCGTATCAATCTTTCTACCACACACAAGCTCTGCTCTAAGAATAAGTCCGAAATTTTTAATTTGTTGGTTTTCTTTGGCCATCTTCTGGAAATCCTACAGGTTTCTCAAAATTCACTACAGTATATACAAAATACAAGTTATCTTTATATCAAATGTATGTTTTAAAATCTTCGTTAAACATTACTATCAATGAAACTAACATTCTCCCAATCATATTGATTTGTGACTCTGCCCATATCCCTTCAATTTATCTTGCATATATTTCCTCTCATTTCTCACTGAGACAATCTTAGTACAAACTTGCATTACTTTTCACGTAGTCTACTGTACTAACTGGATTTCTGCTTCTGGATTCTCCTTCCAGAAATTTATCCTACATAAAGAACTGGCAAAATCAGTGCCCCACAGCTCTGCTGTTTTCCTCCCTCTTCAGCCTCTTCCTCTAAACTGACACTTCCCTCCCATTAACATTGAAGCAAGCTCGGGGCGCCTGGGTGGCTCAGTCGGTTGAGTGGCCGACTTTGGCTCAGGTCATGATCGCACAGCTCATGAGTTCGAGCCCTGCGCTGGGCTGTGTGCTAACAGCTCAGAGCCTGGAGCCTGCTTTGGATTCTGTGTCTCCCTCTCTCTCTGCCCCTAACCCACTTGCATTCTGTCTCTGTCTCTCTCATAAATAAATAAAAACATTAAAAAAAAAAAAAAAAAAAAAAAAACAACATTGAAGCAAGCTCAAATTACTCCATATTTATTTATTTATTTTTTTTAATCTTTATTTATTTTTGAGACAGAGACAGAGTGTGAGCAGGGGAGGAGCAGAGAGAGAGGGAGACACAGAATCCAAAGCAGGCTCCAGGCCCTGAGCTTTCAGCACAGAGCCCAACATGGGGCTCAAACTTACGAACCGCGAGATCATGACCTGAGCCGAAGTTGGACGTTCAACCGACTGAGCCACCCAGGCCCCCCAAATTACTCCATTTTTAAAAGAAACTGCATAAAACTACTTCCTCTCCAGATACAGGTGTCTCCCTCTCTCTCTCTCCCTCTCCCTCCCCCCGCCCCCCCCCCCCCCCAGCTATTTCCTAAGAGGTGTCTGTCTACATTTGCTAACTTGCTTCCCTACCACCAATTTCCTCTGGAAATTGGCAGCTGCTTCCATTACTGAACTTAACTTGTTCATCCTAAATTCCCTGATGTCCTAACTTGTTGCTTAAGCTTATAAATAAATCCCAATCCTTCTCTTATTTGACCTCTCAAGATTATTAAATGCTGTTGATCACCTTCTTCTCCTATCTTGATTTGCAGGACTCTGCAACAGGATTTTTGACCTTACTCCTGTCTCCCAAGCCTGGCTCACTAGGTTTTTTGAAGTCTTTGAGCTATCAAATGTCCTTTTTTACTTTATTATGTTCTTTACTTGAAGGTTCACTAAGAGAGACAGTAGTAAGTTTTCCCCCCAGTCACTCTGATGTGTTTGTTCCAACTCATCTATGTTCTCTATCAGATTCTCTTCCATTGTTATTTATTTAAGACTGTTAAAAAACAAAAGCAAATTGTTCTTGGTATATAATTAGCAAACGTGTCTATTAGTTATATGTACTGAGTTTTCACCCCAATATCCTTTTAATGAATTGGTTTTTTTGCTGACAGCAAATGAAAAACCACTCAGCCCTTATTTCTATATATATCCAGTGAAAGGAACATCCATCAAATTCTCTACCTCCTTAGAAATCTGAAAAGAACAATTCTCAGAGCCCCTCGGTCACTTTTATACTAGGAATTCTAAGGCATCAATGCACCTATATTTTTTCATTTGTTTAATAATGAGAATTCCTCATAAGTTTAAAGTATGAAACATAATGATATAATTATCACATAATAGTCTGTGACAAATTTAAATTAAGGCCATCTACAGACTATAAGAAATGTACATACAGTATTATATAATAAACAATATTAAAAACTTTTAATTATGCATCCAGGACAATAAATTTCAAACCAAATAGGCAAAAGATGAAAACTTCTTAGGGGGAGAAAGAATGACAACAGTTGAGAAAACAGAAGTATAAGTACTACTCAATTTAAATGGGCTGCTAAATCAGTTCTGTGATACCGAGAAACAATGTTATTACTGGAAAATATATTCCTAAACCAGGTCACAAAAATAGTACGGGATGTATCTGAAGAACAGTACTAAAATAATCACTATGTACAATGATTCTATAGGAAAAGGCATTTAAATGTCTAACCATATATACTAGACATTTCTCTCTCAACAGGGCCACTTCCTGTAACTTGTAACTACAAGCATGTGGAGCTGAAACTACCCTCAATGCAACTTCTACATTGTTGCAAGATTGTTTGCAGGGAGTGTGGTCCTTCTTCCTTTTCTTAATAACCAACAAAAAAGTTTGCCTGGCATTGGAATGGGTCTAGTAAAGACTGATCTGTAGTAGCATATATTTATGCCATTCCAAAGCAGCAAGGTAAGAGCTGACTTCACGTGGGAGGTTCCAGTAAGAGCAAGAAGTGTTGATTGGCATGATGAAAAGAAAATACGTGCTAAGTAGTGACCAAAGAAAAAAAGGGTTTTCTCTGAACTAGTCAAGTAAGAGATTTGAGGGATAAAGAGCCACAATCTTAAGTGGCTTATAACTTTCATTTATGAGAAATCTTATGTCCCTTACATAAAACTGTTAAAAAATCTTTTCTTCTCTAGTTGTTGTTAATGATAGCTATTAGAATTCCTCAATGAGAATTTAAAAGGTATGAAGGGAAAGGTGGCATCCACATGAAATGCTTTCCTCTGATGTCAAAGATGATATAAATTAAACTGGATATAAATTATCATGTTCCTCATATCTCTATTATAAAAAGTGCTTTGAACACTGAAGTTAGATGCTCAGAATCCGATAGCTTCAACAAACAAATCAAAAAATGCAAAGTATAGTAATCACAAGCTTACTAAACCACATTAGGTATTGACTGTTATTTAACAAGTTGGGTTATTTTATTTGTGATTAATGAGGCATGACTTTTTTTTTTTTTTTTTGACTAGAAAAAAAAGACAGCAAGACTAGAAAGAAAATGGGATTTAAAAATTAGTTGAATTAAGGAAAAAGATCTGTAAGTATTGGCCTACATAATATTTTCCATTATGTCTAACAATCCCTCATCCCCTGATGTCAAATACTATCTGTAGCAAACGCTCCCTCTTTCAAACAAATACCAGTGCTCTCCCTCCTCTGAACCTTCCTATCAGTTTGCACCCCCAGGACAGCAGTTTTGCTCCCAGCAGTCTATACATAGGTCCCCCCAGCTTCTGACTTTATCATCAAAACTCTTATCGTCTTCTCTCATTTAGAAATCTTATCATATAGTCTGTCTCCTGTAAGAGAATTTTAGAAGCTAATGAGTCACTTCCTAAAAAATAATTCTTTTTGCTTAACGTAACAAATTCAATACATGTAAAATGCGTATCAACCACAAGTTTGTAAAGCTGATTTCATTATCCAATCTATGAAAAAAATATCTATTTTCAGGAATAAGCATTATTTTCAAGAGTTTAAATGAACCAATTAAGACTGCAAATGATAGAAAATACCCCAAAAAGCTACCTTAGAAAATATGTACTTTTCGGAAATTCCTTTCCCCTTAGGTGGCAGAATAAAGTGGCACCAGTAACAGAAATAGAGAATCACACACTACCTTTTCTCTTAAGAGAGACCAAAGCATCAGAGGAATAAACTTAATCACCATCCCTTTCTCAACCCCAATAAATGCAAAACCACATTCTTTACAAATGTCTTGCCATTCATGATATGAAAATGATAAGAAGAGAAGATTAACCGGGGTACCTCTGGGTGGCAAATCCATATCCCCTGATGTCAGTCCTATCAAGTTAGGCCTCTGTGCGTGCACTCTGTGTCTATACATAGGTCTGGAAGTGTTTGTTATGCTGGGGGCTTCAGGATTGTAGCCGTCTGTGTCATATGTATCTGGTAATACAAAAACTGTAATTAAAAAACAATTATAAAACGCCACTTGGTAATATTTTTACATTGATAACAAAAAAAAAGTACATTACACAACATATTCTAATATACAGCTAACATGCTGTATGCATTAAAAAGAAAATTTAGTTTTATAAAAATGAAAATGTTATTAAACCAAATATAACTTAGTTTTTAAAACAAATCATAAATGAGGACTTGCATTTAACATCCATTCGCTAATCTACATCTTATTCTATAGGATTTTAGTGAGAAAAATAAACCTAATAGAGCTAGTCAGTCTCTAGACGTTTTTATATTCCTACCTAAAACTCTGCTCTAAAACTTCATTACATTATGAATACAAAGAGGGGCAAAACTGCACCTGCAGTAAAAAGAGAGGGTGGAGCAGGAGGAGGCTGGTGATGGATGCCAGTCGTTACTACGGTAGGAACAGAACTGGTTGCAGAGTTTGGGGGAGCATCCATGCCAGATGGCTGCAAAGGAGGAAGTGGAGGTGGTGGTCCTGTCAAAACCAAAGAATAAGAAATATCATCTGAAAGCAAACAAATAAAATAAGTTACTATATATCCAAACATGATATTCTCATTTATCAGCACAATTATAATATCTACAAACTCCCAAGTTCTTACAACTGTATTAGTTTTCTAAGGTAAGATATCCTGTTAATGTATACCAAAAACAGGTTTGTCTTATAAGCTATAAAGGACTACTGGCAGCTGGGATTTATCAGGGACGTGCATTAAGTCAGGGCCACTCCAAACCACAGTAAACCATAGGTCTGGCAAAGCCTGCGAAGTCAAGAGTATATTCTAAGTAAGAGTACCTTCCTCTTAGTTTTTAGCAGGCAACTATAGGATTACTTTAGATATTTTTAACAAAAGCAAGCATCAAACCATTAACTTTGTAAAGACTATGAAGAGACAGATATTAGGCACCAGCAAGCAAATGTAGTTACTTACCTGTGACAGGTGGAAGGCTGGGTGGTAATGGGCCTGGTGGTGGCACTGGGGGTCTCAGATTCACAGGTGGGGGTGTAAGAATTGGTGGAGGTGGGGGAAGTCCAGGAGGAGGCGGTCCTTCAACAACTGGAGGCTGTGCTGGGAAAGGCAGCATGCCAGGAAGATTCACATCTTCTACAACTACGGGGTCACTTCCGTGGTCAAAAGGGCACATGTCTCCTCTCATACAGAAACCTTTTTCTGTAAGGAAGAATAATTAAAAATATGGTTAAGTGCTGGATATATAAATTTTCTATAAGTTATCAAAGGCAAGACTTTTAAAAATAAAAAAATTTTAACATTGGGCCAGTTTAACTATGTAAGAGCTAATTTCCAGTAATATAATTTTGAAGTAGATAATATAGCTAACACACACATTAAAAAATACATCACCAAATTAAAATAAGTCTACTTAGCTAGCAAGACATAATATATAACTTTTATAACATAATATACATATTATAGTATATATACTTTTTGTCACTAGAAATACTTCATTTAAATCTCACCAAAAACTTTAAGACTATTGCAACTACAGCCTTAATACAAATTATAAAACTTTTACAGTAAAACTTTAAGAGTCTTCATTAATAAAATTCTTATACAGGTGAGTCACATGTCTAGGTTCTACTTACATGCCAATAACTATTTACTTCTAAAGAAGTAAGTTTTGTCAAGAATGTTTCAGTAGCAGATTCTCAAATAACTCAGTAAATATTTTTGTTTGGTAAACCTCAAAAATCTATTAAGATTTATGTGTAAATAAGCAATATCTTTAAATTGGTATACAACAGTCACTGGTGACTAATGAAGGTTTAAATAATATGAGGAATTCAAGAAATGCTAAGACTAATTTACCACCATTTCCAATACATTAATTATCTTTGAGTAACTATAAAATCTAGACTCATGGAATGCTGTCAACTGGAAATACTGACTCAGTACGTCATGAAACATTAGAAAGACTTACCATCATAGTCTCTACACCGTTTCTTTGGCATGGGTGGTCTTACATATGAGTTATGGTCCACTTGGTCTTCATGAAATTCAGACCAACTTTCGGTAGTGTTATTACCATGATGAGTAGGAGCAATTACTGTAATAGTGCTGCTCAAAGTAGGTACAGGGTAGTGACCAGATGATATATTGGGTACCGAAGAGACTGGAGTATAATTGTTTTCTAGTGGATCTGTTCTATCCAGGTCGTATTTAGGTTTTACTAGATCCCTTTCTGCAACAAAATATAAATGACTTATAAAATTATACTCTATTAAAAAGAAGTCCCAGATCTACAAAACAGTGGTAATTTTGCTGAACAGAAAAAAAAGTTCATATTTTACACAGTCCTCCTTTTCTTTTGAAAACTACTAAATGAATATACAATGTTCCAAGATCAGCGGTTTCTTTTCAATATGACCTATACTATAAAATTACATATGTTGCTACACTTAATGAACATTTTTTCTGTTTACAGAAAAGAGATTTTCTTCACTACAATCTTAGTATGCGTAACTTCAGCCCACAAAACATAAACTAAAATATGGTTATTTTCTCTGTGATGAACATTTGTCATCTACCTAAAGTTCCTAGCATGCCTTTTTAATAAATACCATACATTATTAATAATATTAATGGTGAAAGCTATTTATTGAAGATAGAAATGGATGAGCAAAGAGGAAGGAAAAAAAGTTCATATTAAACATGAACAAAAACATTAGCTAGGCTGTCTATGGTCCCAAGGAAAGAGAAAAGGATTAAGGAGACTAGTTACATAAAGCGCTATGTGGAAAGGCCTAGTACACCTAGATCACAGAGGAGGAAAACACTAAGAAAAAAGTAACAGCGAAGTATAAAGCTTATACGCAGACTTGGTATAATAGAAATAAAAATTGTTTCCCAATAACTAAAGGTGACTGTACAATATAGGCTGAAAGAGTAGCAAAAAATCTAAGCTTGAGTAAAGGTGTTTTATTTGAAGGTGTTTTAGTTGTTTTTATCTCCTTTGGTTTCTTCCTTTCAATAACACACACTGGAAGAAAAATTATACATGTTGGAAATGACATGCTCTTGCAAATACACACAGCTGAAATGAGAAATTTAATTGTTTTCTTAATTTTAAGGTATAAACTGAATACATTTATACAATTTAATGAATTTTATCTATGTATACACATGTGAAACCAAACACCGTAACCAAAATAATATACACACTAATACATAATCATCACCCCCCAAAAGTACCCTTTGCTCCTTAGTAAGTCATCTGTCCTTTACTCCATGCCAGGTGACCACGGATTTGTTTCCTATCACCATAGATTAATTTGCATTTTCTAAAATTTTATATATATATTCTTTCTCATCTAGCTTCTTTCACTCAGCAGTATTATTTTGAGATCCATCCTTGTGTCACACACATTATCCAAAGTTCTGTTCTTTTCATCCACTGTACGGATGCATCAGTTTATCCATTCACATGACATCTGAATTGTTTCTAGTGTTTGGCTACTGCAAACAAACGTACCATGATCACTCATGTACAGTCTCTGTAGAAATACACTTCTGTTTCTCTTAAATACTCAGGCGTTAGGACAGCTGGGTCATTCAGTATGTATAGATTTAATTTTTAAGATACTATGAAAGTATGTTCCAAAGAGTTCAGTTTATCTCCATCGTTACTAATACTAGATAGAGTCAGCCTTTTCACTTTCAGTCATTCTGAAAGGCATGCAGTGGTGATTCACTGTGGTTAAAATGTGCATGAAATAAAAATTTTAGAAGAAATTTTTAAAAAAGCATTCACTTGGACCACAAAATACATCAAAATGGAAAAAATGAAGACAACACTAACAAAAATTAAAACTCAAATACAGTTTTTTCACAACAGAAGAATGCTAATCAGAACATACATATATATGAATTATTTACCCCGGCTTCGTGTTCTGCTTCTGCTTCTAGTCCTACTTCTATCCCTATCCCTGTCACGAAGTCTCTCTTTACTCCAACTTCGACTCCGACTCCTGCTGTAACTGCGACTTCGGCCTCGTCTTCTATTGTACCGATCTCTGTATGAATCTCTTCGAGGAGGGTTTCGATCATAATCTCTTTTGCGAGAACGATCATCTTTTTTCCTCTCATCACGACTTCTAAAGAAATAAATGATCACTTTTAGGAAAATAATTTTTAAGTGGATACAGGAAAAGAATCATTAAATGCAAAAGTATTATTTAATTCTTATAATGTTATGATTCTTTAACCCACCGCAAATATAGAAAACTCAAACTGAAAAAACTGAACATGATCTGCTCAAGAACTCTAAAACACTTTAAAAGAAAAAAAACCTCCCAAATAACTCAGTCCTTTGTCTTATACACAAAGACATTTTTACATTTAGCATCTGTACATCATGTCGTATAGAACATACGATCTTGTACATATAACTCATACTTACAGGCATGTATCACATATAATTGGCCTCTAAATGCTTTTGAAGCCTTAGTGGGGAAAAATAATTTATTCACACTAAAGGGAAAAATTCATGCAAAAAACATTCTCACACTAAGATTTCACTGGAATTTGAAGATGGAAATAAAAACAATAGCAATAATTAATGCATGCCAAGCACTTTTTTAAACATCACTTCCAGAACCTACAAATCTGACACAAATACTCTTGGTAAGAAAGGACTGAGTTGCACTGTCCTAGACCAATAGAAGAGTACACACTACTTGCCCCTAAACAAAAGATAATCAGTCTAAGCATTCATATAAAAGATATCCAATGTCTGAACAGTGAACATGGTTCAATAAATCGATCACCTATTTTCTCTGTATCGGGAACTTGACTGGGGAGGACTATGATTTAGCCTTCTGGAAAACTTCTTCTCTCGCTCTTCCTCCTTTGTGATCTGATATACAAAGAAAAATTTGCTAAGTTTAGCAAGTTATTCCTTGCCATATTACTATTTCAGTGACTTAACTGATATTAAACCAGAAAAGTGTTTTCTTCTAAAAGCATTAAAAATACACATTTCGAGTACAATCATTTCATTTAACAATAGAAAAAAGGCTTGTTGAAAGTTAAAGTAAATTCAAACAAGACTCAAAAATGTTTATCTTAGATAGTAACAGCTGTGAAAAAACATTTAGACAAGTGTTCTCATTTTAACATTATTAGTCTAAAGCCACTTTTATTCCTTCTTTCAAAATTCCAACATACATTCATGTTTTGGTTTCATGAATTTGGTCTGGCACCAAACACATTAATATAGGAGAATGCATTAGAACTAACCAAGTCAAAGGGCAGCTAGGTGGCTCATTTGGTTAAGCGTCCGACTTCTGCTCAGATCATGATCTCACAGTTCCTGAGTTTGAACCCCGCATTGGGCTCTGTGCTGACAGCTCAGAGCCTGGAGCCTACTTCGGATTCCGTGTCTCCTTATCTCTTTCTATCCCTCCCCCCACTTGTGTGTGCGTGTGCGCGCTCTCTCTCTCTCAAAAGTAAATAAACATTTAAAACAATTAAAAAAATTTTTTTTCAAAAATAAACAAAAAACTAACCAAGTCAGAAATAGAGACATATGAAAAAACAATAAACAAGGTGAAACAGTTCTTCAAGTTTCTCATAGCAATACAGCAACTATATATTCCTCCTTTCTACAAGGGGCCTCCATTCATATTACATTATTAATAGAAAGCACCCCTGGAAAATATTCCCTTTACCAATGCTACTTTTCTGAGGCCAGAATTTTCCATGCTGTACTGTCTAGAACACAGGTTACATAGGACATTAACAGGTGTTACCAGGAAAAACAGGATTTAGAGGATAAACAAATAGAGGAAATATTGAACATGTGGCTTCTGTAAATATGACAGGGCTCAAGGTTTTCCATTTTTAACAAGAAGTCTAAGATATTCTGATGCAGGCAGTCTACAGGATAATATAACTGTGTCCATTTATGCCAGTTGTTCCGATATCCCTCTGGGAGGAGCCTCTCACTGTCAAAAGTGTTCTATGTTGGATGAAAAATGGAAATCCTATCACTAGGCCAGACTTCGAGAAACACTGCTTAAAAGCCTTTTTTAATGCAAGTCCATAGTGTAAGATACTATGCATAAGAGAGTTAAAAGTAAACCTGAGACTGTTAGCCTCAGAAAGGCCTGCTTCTTGTAAGATAAGCTCTTGGCTTGCATCTGTGAACTTTGATTTCTGAAGGGTTCCCATCATTCCCTGACAATAATAGCTCACTATATGCCTGAATTGTTTGTGTAAACAATATGGTTTTAGGCTGAACACATGCTCTCCTCTGGGAGTTTGAAATGTTGGTACATATTAGGCCGAAGGTTCATGTGTGACCAGCCCTAAATTGAAACCCTGGACACTGAGTCGCTAAGAGCTTCCCTGGTTCACATGTGTTGAACTACTTGTTAAGATCTTCTGTGATTCCACTGGGAGAAACCTATGGAAGCTTGTGCCTATTTTCCCCCAGACTTTGCAACACCCACTTTTTCCTTTTCCCTATGCTGATTCTGCTGTAAGAAATCACAGCCGTGAGTATGACAACAGGCTAAATCCTATGACTGCTCCAAGGGATGTTCTTGAGAAATCTCGATACAAATACAAAAAGTAAAATTCAGTTTAATTATTCCATGTATGTTAAAAAAAATGTTTTTAATGTTTATTTTTGAGAGAGAGAGAGAGAGAGACAGACAGACAGACAGACCATGAGTGGGGGGAGGAGCAGAGAGAGAGAGACAGGGAGACAAAGAATCTAAAGTTGGCTCCAGGCTCTGAGCAGTCAGCACAGAACCCGATGAAAGGTTCAAACTTGTTCATGAACCATAAGGTCATGACCTGAGTCGAAGTCGGACATTTAACCAACTAAGCCACCCAGGCACCCCTAATTCCTTATATGCTTTTAAAGAACATCCAAGGTTTAACACAAATCCTTACCTCTTCTTTTTTTATATCTTTTTCTTGGTGCTGAAAAAATTCTACCTTTAAGCTTCCTGATGATGGCTGCTCTGGAGGAGGTAGATAACTCTTTGTATTCACAGCATCAAAAAGTTTTTCCACAAATATCTGTGTCTCTACAAATAAACCCAAAAAAAACCACAGATTAAAGAGATTTGCTAAGACATCAATTCTTCCCCTCTGCACATCAGAGTTCAATATGATGAAATATACACTGACTTTTATAAATCTAGAACACTATAACACCAAGAGCTTTCCAACCAGTGTGCCATGGCACAAATCCTATGGTAATACTAATCCATTCAATTTCAGGGTAGAGGGACTAGGATGGCCAGGGCTTCTAGGCCAGTTGCTTCCAGCCATGACTTGTCTCCATGTACCCCGTGCCCTGTGTGCCAAACATAAATATCATCATTATCTAGATGGTGGCAACATGAAAAAAGTTAGAAGCACTATCTAGACAACATTCAAAGCAGTTTCTTAAGCAGTACTATTTTTAAATAAACAAGCATTCAATCATTTAATCTTTTAAGGAAAAGTATCAGCATGCTTTAAAAAAGAGAATAAAGATGTTAAGGGAAAAAAAGCTTCCATATATGGCTAACATCAGTAATAATACTGTTTATGACAATTAGAGCCTATTCTCTGAGTTTCTTTCATATTGTGGAAAATCTTTCTTAAAATGATTTATTGAAATAAACTAGTATTTTTAAACCAAAGATTTTTTTTACCTTTTTGAAGAAATACATCCAGTTGATCAATACATAATGCCTTTAACTCTTTTTCACTTTTATCTTTCTTTACCAAAGCGAGAACATATTTTGCTAGGGCTGATGGATCTGCATCACAGCTGAAGAAAAAAACAATGTTGAAGGAAATTTAGCCATAAGCAATTAATTACACATTCTAAAAACTCCAGTTATAAAACTGACTCAGTCAGTATGGTAGTTAAGTGAGTTAATATATGTAAAAAGCACCTAGCCCATAAAGCAATGAAGAAATCGAAGTTCTCTCTTATAGGAATGTATTTTACATGATATATGCGGCCATTACTCAGTATCCTTCCACATATATACTAACATACGTATTAAAAACTCAGCAGGCTTTACTATTATTTAAAAGAGAAGTTTTAACAAAGTAAAAACAGTATCAAAACATCAAAAACGTAGTATTAGTGTGGCACCAATAAAAATCCAAAAAGGCTTCCCCTCCATCCCAATAACTAAATTAGCTAAGAAAATCCAGACAGAGAGGGCACTAAAATAAAACCTGAAAACCCACTGCATAGTACATTAACAACAGAAACTTTAGCTTTTATAAAGGGCATTAAAGTATCCAGAAAAAAATAAGACAGTTACTTTAGAACTCTGGAGTAATGAAGACTTTTTGAGTTATGGCAAGTTATCACAAGAGTAATTTGACTGTACAAAAAAAGGGCAAAACTTCAGAATGAAGAGTCAAAAGACAAATAAAAAAAGCTCAAATGGTTTTTTGCAAAAGGTGAATTCTCCTAATATGCAGAGTTTCTATCAATTAGTAAGACCAAAACCATAAAAGAAAAAAGACAAAGAATACAAATAGATGCTGAACAGAAAAAGAAAAGTCAGTCTGAATATGAGTAAAAATACACCCTCATCCAAGAGAAATTCAAACTTAAGCTATACTGAAATACTATTTTTTGGTTATAAAATTGGCAAAAATCTAAAAAATATGAAAATATATTCTGGAGATAAGACTATGAGCATACAAGCAGTTTTTCTCAAACACCGTGGCTGCTGTGAGGAAAGCAGCAGCCCCTAAGGTATGGCAGCTTACAATCACAAGTACAACGGACAGCAGTTCTACTTCTCTGAAGTTGCCTCGCAGACATACTTACATACTCAAAATGACACATGGACAAGTCATTCACTGTCACACTGATTGAAAATAAAAATGCAAATGTCCATTTACAGAGGACTGGAAAAAGCAATTATAGTATAGTAAATCTACACAAGGAATGGGATACACCAAAAAAATGCAAAAAAGAATGAAGAAGTTTTCCTACTACAGAAATGTTCCCTATGAATTTGTTAAGTTTAAGAGGCAAGTTTAAAAAGGTAGAGAAAACCAGGTACGTTACCATTTGTGTGGGAAAAAGAGAAGAAATTATATCTTTGGATTGGCTTATGTCTGAGTAACAAATATGTGAAAGTATAAACAAATAATTATGGTTATTGGTTGTTTTTTTCTTTTTCTTTTTTTTTTTTTTTTTTTTTTGAGTGGGGGGAGCAGGTAGCGGGGACAAGTGAAGGAGGAACAGAGTGAGGGGAGAAAGTTTTTGATGCCTGGGCCATGCCCACCCTAACAAAAAGTCAGATAACTCTTTTTCAACTAAGCTAAGATTGTTACCTATTTAATTAATGACCATTTTACAAGTCAGGGTGAATAACAATAAAATACTAGCAATAGCCAAGCATTAATATCTACTAATCTAGTTTGTGCTATGCACGGTACATACTGTATTTAGCTCTATTCTGTAACAGTTCTACAAAAGTATAGCGATAACCTATGTCACTGAATCAAAAAGTACATCTTAAAAAAAGACAGTGAACAGCTTTGGTTGTACAATAGAAACACCTATGGAAAAACCTGAATGCAAGTCAATCAACAGGCCTAATACAACCATCTATGTTTTGCTTCAATGCTTCATAAAGGCTGCACAGGTTAAGTCTAATACAGTGTCAGAATTGACAACTACTCTATTAAGAAAATAGTATATAGCATTTATCATATACTGTAAGACTTCCTAGTCTACATTGCTGTGATAATTAAGTATGTCTTCAAATTCTTCACTCTTCCCTTCAGAAGGTACAGCCTGATTCCCCACCCTTTGAGAGAGGGCTCAATTTAGGTACTTAACTAAACAGAACAGCAGAAGAATGCTCTCTTTCTGGATTCACTTCTAGAGAAATCAGCTGCCATGTTCCAAGGACACTCAAGTAGCCTTATGGAAAGCACCATGTGGCAATGAAATGAGAGCTCTGTTGGCTAGAGCTCTAGCCAACAGCCAGACGACTGAGTCTCTTGCCAATAACCACATGTGAGTGAGCTTGGAAGCCGATTCTACAGTCTCAGTAGAACCTTGAGAAGACTACAGAACTGATCGACAGCTTAACTGCAATCTCGTGATTCCGAGGCAGAAATACTCAGCTAACCTGCTTCTAAATTCCTGACACAGGAATGATAAAGGTCATGAGGTGATAAATGTCTGCTGTGCTACTAAATTAAGTTTCAGGGTAATTTGTTAGTAATCATAAGTCAACTTTCCTCATAGGTCTATTTCCATTTATTTACAAAGACTTGAAATGGGCTATTACCTAAACAAGAATAAAAAAGAAATCTGTTCCAACGGTACATGAAAAAAATTTTTTAAGACTTTTCCTTTGAAATTTATTCCAATATATGTACTTAAACCCACACTTTAAAGAAAAGAGACAAAATGATTTATGGCAATTTTTTTCATGTTTTATCATAATGGGCATAGAAATATTTACATCTGTGATAAAGATAAGCATGAAGAAATGGGACAAATATAATCTCATGATGTACCTATAGCTTTACTTAGATCCAGCAATCTGGTAATACTGCATGAGAGACCCTGAAACAATACCTATTCATGTTAGGTAACCTGAATAAACACAGTCGACTAAACACATACTTAACCAGACATCAAGCTAAACAAACTTCAATTTGTTGGAAATCACTGTGATACATAATACTATCACTGTGTTTTATTTTACTGTTTTTATATTTTACTGTTTTATTGCACTGCTGTTAATAAACCAATTCAGACTCTCTACACTGAGTCCAAATGCTACAATTTAATTCAACACTGGTCTGACTGTTGTGGTGAATTTTCAACTTAGTAATGGCTTTTCTAATGACTTAACTGTGAGTTTATATTTCTCTTAACTAAACACCAAATCTATCTCATTGTTGCTACATTATTTTTCTAAACAGGACACTGTAAGTCAATTAAAATTTTACCAGCTAAAAATCTAGAAAAAAAAAACCCTTGCGATTTCTGTAATATTATGGTTTACAGACTATAATTTCATAAAACAGCAGGACGGAATCATTTCTGAACAATGATTACTCAACATCTTCTACAGGAAGCAACTGAATCAAATCAAAAACCAATAAAAATAACAACCACCACAGCAAATTAACTACCATACACAAATATCCTAAATGCTTGAAATTGTCTGAAAGGGCAAATTACTTTTTAAAATCTGTTAGACTGTAAATTATATGGTAGAAGCAAGGTTTATAATTTCACATTTAACAGAAAAATGGGTAAATTTATAGTTGAGAGGCAATTTTTCTTAAACCTTATAAGATTTCATATTTATTTTTAAAAATAAAAAAGGTATGTACTTGAAAATTACAGCTCAGTAAAAAAATCTGAACTACGAAGTAATATGCCACAATGTCATAAATCAAGAAGAAAAGGCAAAATATGTGCTCTCTTTTCTATCTTAATTAAATGTGCCAATGCTACATTACCTGAACACCTTGCAATAACCTGCTATGCAAAATTAATGCAGTAAAAACGTTTAAATCACCTAACCAAAGAAAATCATATTAAAATAGTAAGGGGCTATTTAAAAAAGTCTCCATGGCAAGCAAGATTGTTCATGTGGTACTTTACTGCACCAGTTGCCACTGTTGATGAGAGATTTGTAGACTGAATGAATATATCTTGTCAGAGCTAGACTTTGCCCTATGCTATGTTACTAGCATTCTAGAAACAGTGAAAGAAAAGTGAGACTGAAATCTCCTTTCACACCAGAGACAGCGAAAGAAAGAACAGATTTTGAAAATAGTTTCAGTACAAAGAACACTTAGTGACCAACTTCATCCCTATCTTAGAAAACAGGCCAAATTCCCTGAATCTAAGTTCCATTAAGTACTTCTCAACCAAGCAAGTACATAATCTGCCAATAAAACATCAAATTAACCACAGAGTGCCCCAACTCCAATTACCCTTGTGCCTGTGTGTGTGTGTGTGTGTGTGTGTGTGTGTGTGTGTGTGTTGGGGGTTGAAGAGGGCTGGGTGGGCAAAACACAAAGAAACCATAAACTACAAAATAAAGCAGGCATAAGACACGATTTGCCAACAGCACTTGTGAAAGATGGAGTGGAAGAGGAACAACTAGGTATTTTAGTTATTAAGTCATATGAGACAAAGTGTGAAGTGGTTGGGGAAAAACTTAAATCATAAAGATGCAATAAAATAAAAAACTAAGTACTAAAGAGGACAGTGCAGCTCTCCTATACAGTAAAGAGAGCCAAAGCTTTCATTTCTAGGTACCACCTTTTATAACTACATAAGCAAACTCAAACGGATTCCTGGGAAATGACCAGAATAGTAAATGAGTATCATTATCAGATAGCTTACTAGGGATTCTCAGCCTGGAAAATTGAAATGTCAGAGAAAACTTGGTGGGTTTTCAAATAATTGAAGGGCTATCACAAAAAAGATTACACTTATTCAATACATCCTCCATGGGATATAATTAGAACCAGTAAGTGGAAGCAACAGATTTTGGCTTAAAATAGAGATGAACTTTTTTTAATAACCAGAGGCCTCCCAAAGGCAGAATAAACTGCTTAGAAGAAAGGGAGTTTTCCATCATCAGAATGGTTTTGAGCATAAGCTGAACAGCCCCTGGCAGATAAGCACTGGAATGGATAGTAAATCGCTCACAAAACTGTAAGAGTTTAATCCCTTAGGTTTAATTTTGTTCATGCAGATATATGAAATATAAGATAATACAGTATTGTTTATAATTACGGACTTGTAAATATTAGTAATAAGAAAAATTAAGTTACCTGGCATTATAAATAAAATAGACACTATTATATGAGAATTTTACCAAAAACATACGAAAATCCAAAAATAAAACGTCTTACTCACATATTAGCCTCTGGGCCTAATACAGCATCTAAGACAAAATATACTGAGACAGAGAAAGAAAATATATTCAAATCTATCTCACTAGATCAACCGCTCACTTTTCTCAGGGATCCTTTCTTTTTCATCTTCATAAAGTACTGAAAATAACATGATTTACTGATTATCTTCCAAATATCACATTCATCTTTTGAAAATATTTAAGCACGTACTACGTAAGGCGCTATTCTAGATCTTGAGGATACAACTTTGAAAAAACTTAAGTTCCTGTTCTCACAGAATTTACATTAGGGGTATAGCGAGGAGACACAATACACACATAGATCTACACAACATACTGTCATGTAGACAAGTGCTCTGAGGAAAAATAATGTAAAGCGTGGGGATAAAACAGAGTAAAAGTAATGAAGCAAAGGAAGGAGGAAGAAACAGGAAAGAGGAGAGGAATGAATGAATACATATTAGATAAGATCATCAGGGAAGGACCCTGATGAAGTAACATTAAACTGAATCTAAACAGGGATCAAAATGGAGTACAAACCAGCTTTGGGCTATCTGGAAAAAGGACAGCCTAGACCAAGGGAACTCAAGAGAAAAGGCCTGGAGTGGATGCTTATTTGACACTTGAGGCACAGAAGTCTAGTGGAATGGAGCAAAGACAGCATTCATGAACAGCTGGATTTCTAACCTCTCCTGTAAAGATTTAAAATTAACTGTTTCAGTGAGCTTTGACAAATTAAAAGTCCAAATCACTATGAAGTCATTTAAACCAAAAATTGTAAAGACATAAAAGTAAAATTTTAACAATCTTTGAATTTATGTTAAGGATAGAGTAATAATAGTGAAAAGCATTAGCACGGGTGACCATCTAAGGTCATTCTCTTCCAACAGTATCTGGGGAGGGAAGTACATACACTAAGTAAGTTGGAGAAGCCAAAGCAATGCAGAAAGTCAAATGCTAAAATAAAATCTCCCAGGGGCGCCTGAGTGGCTAAGTTAGTTGAGCATCCCAACTCTTGGTTTTGGCTCAGGTCATGATCTCATGGTTTGTAGGATGGAGCCCCATGTCAGGCTCTGTGCTGGGCATGGAGCCTGCTTGAGATTCTCTCTCTCCCTCTTTCTGCCCCTCTCCTGTGGGCACAGGCTCACTCTCTCTCAAAATAAACATTAAAAAAAGTAATAAAATACCCCAGAGGAAGAGACTTTTATTAAGTAATACTTTAAACAGCATGAATCAAATTGCCCCTAGTTACAATGATTGTAAATTAATCCTCCTAACACACTTTTCATATTAGTTTTTACCTTTTAATTTAGGAGTTTCAAAATAGTAATGGCACATTAAAATTAAAAAAGGTACCCTTCTAGTACATTTTTTCAAAAAGAAGTTTGTTTTGTTTTACTCAAGTTTCTCAAGCAAGGCTTTAGAAACTCAGTGGAAGATAAATGAAGGAACTGAACCCAAGCTTCCATTTTCGGTAATCTTGAGAAGGTGTAGCTGGAGGTGGCAGTGGAAATTAAAAATTAAATTTAAATATGTTAACTCAGTAACTTTAGAACACGGATATACACCCACATCTGTTCCTACCAAATTTTCACTTTATATTCAAGAAAAATATCTAATCTGCATCAAAGTCATAGTTCTATTATTCTATGCTTAGGATTATCATTTAGAAATCCAAATCCCATTGCAACAATTATAATGCATATATTGAAAAACTCAATTGCCATAGGTTATTATACAGCTTCATTCAATTCAAGTAAGGAGGCAAAAATAGATTATTTGTATGCAGTAATTAGCTACCGCAAAAACCTTCAGAGAAAAAAATCTTTAAAGAAAGGTTATTCTTTAGAATTATCACACCACTTCATTCTACAAGATAAAATATAAGCATATCTAAACATGATCGATCCATGAGCATCATACCAATCACTTATCACTGCAAACACTTACCACAATATATATAATTACAACACTGAAAACTGTTCAGTCAGTTCTTTCATTCCCTATATTACCCCCAAGAAATAGCAGCAATACCTTAACAATGGTAGTTTTCAAACATTTTGGTCTCAGGATTCCTTTACATGTTAAAAATTATAGAGAACTCCAAAGAGCTTTTATTTAAAAGGGGTACATCTATCTGGGACTGCTGGGTGGTTCAGCTGGTTGAGCGTCTAACTCTTGATTTTGGATCTTATGGTTTGTGGGTTCAAGCCACACAAGCCTGCTTGGGCTCTCTCTCCCTCTCTCTGCCCCTCCTTCCCTGCTCGTGTGTACATGCACTTCCTTTCTCTCTCAAAATAAATAAATAAACTTAAAAAATAAAAGGTTTACATCTATCAGTATTTACCAAATTAGAAATTAAAACTGAAAATAATTTAAATTATTTAGTATAAAATAACAAATCATAAAATAAGTATAACAATTATTTATATAAATATAAGTCAAAAAATAACAAATCTACAATTTAACATAAATAGCCCTTTGGGTGGGGTAATCAAAAGGAGGAATTTAATAAATGGGAAGTGTAAAGCTAAAGCTAACTTTAGGCACAGCTGGATCCAGGAGTTGAAATGATGTCACCAGGATCCTCTTTTCCATTCTGTTTTGCTCGGAATTCACTTCATTTTAAGGCAGGCCCTCTCCAGGTGGCAACAGAGATGACCCTGAGCAGTTCCAGGCTTATGCATTCTGATAGCTAGTGAATCCAGAGAAAGGCAGCTGCCCCTGGTCCTTGAAAATAACTAATCTTCTCTAGTTTGGGTCCTATCCCTACACAAGGCAGGGATGGGCAGAGTTCCATGACTAATAGCCTCCTCTGAAACTAAATACCCTGTTTTTTGGTTTTTTGGTTTTTTTGTATGAAAAGATAATTATATTTCCACAACAAAATAAAAATGTAGTGAGAGGACTGATGATGTTTCACAATTTTTGGAAACACCATTATGTATGGCTTAAAAGAAAACAGACCAATTCTAATATCTACTTTTATATTCAATCTGTTGGGATATGCTATTCTGGTTGAAATACATAAAGAAATCTGACCTCAAACAGATGAATAGTTGGAAAAGTGAGGACTTCACAGACCTTAGTCTCAGGAAAGCCCAGGAGTCCTCCCACCACACTTGAGAACCACTGTTTTAAAATTCATTTAGAGGGGCACGTGGGTGGCTCAGTCAGCTGAGCATCTGACTCTTGGTTTCAGCTCAGGTCATGGTCTCACAGTCTTGAGACTGGGCCCACCTTGAGTAGGGCTCTGTGCTGGGCACGGAGCCTGCCTGGGATTCTCTCCTTCCCCCTTTATCTCCTCCTCCCCCTGCTCACGCTATTGCGCATGCACTCTCTCCCTCTCTCTCAAAATAAATAAACTTTAAAATTCATTTAGAAAGTATCTGTTAAGTATCTAATTCAAAGACAAAGTCAGTCGTCAGCTTCTCAAAGATAAGACCCACTAACTCAGATTATAAAACTGTATCGTTCATGGAACCATTACTCAGCCATCAAAAAGAATGAAATCTTACCATTTGCAACAATGTGGATGGAACTAGAGTGGATTATGCTACGCGAAATAAGCGAAAGACAAATATCACAGAATTTCACTCGTATGTGGAATTTAAGAAACAAAACAGATGAACATAGGTGAAGGGTAGCAAAAAGAAGTTAAAAACAGAGAGGGAGACAAACCATAAGAGACTCTTAAAATGCAGAGAACTGAGGGTTGCTGGTGGGGTACTGGGTGGGGGAATGGGCTAAACTGGCAATGGACATTATATTATGGAGGGCACTTGTTGGGATGAGCACTAGGTATTATATATAAACACATGTAAGCGATGAATCCACTAAATTCTACTCCTGCAATCATTATTACACTATATGTTAACTAACTTGGATTTAAAAAAAGAAAAAAGAAAAAATAAACAAACCTCTATATTGTTCAGTGCAAAGAGCAATAAATAACCCAAATGGCAAACTGAGCACAGACACGTGTGGTTATAGCATGTTGTCACAGAACTCTTTCTTAAAAGAAAAGTGGGGACTGGAGGTGAGGTGCTGATATGGCAGCCCACAATAAAACCCCACATTTCAGTACATGTTTTACATTCCAATTCATGGAAAAGTTGAGTTTTCTGGGAAAGGACTCTGGCCTCCAAAGGCATCCCCTTCAGTTACTCATTCACATTCTACCTACTTATAAACCAAATCTGAGGTACTTCATTCCTTCAGTTACTAAGGAAGGAAGAAGCTAGGAAGTGTTTTCTCTCATGACCAAGAAGCAGCAGAATTATCCAATAGAAATAGCAGTCATAGAATCCCCCTTTCTGAACACTCATGAGCAAATTTTAACACCTTGGGAGAGATAAATAATAACGAAATTCAACCAAGTAGAAACATTTTATAAATTGCCAGACCTTAAGATCTACACATATTTCTATCACCATTAAATTGTTACTCTTGGTATGTTTGTCTGTTTCCCCTACAGAAATTCTAGGTAACTATGTCTACCTTTACCCCAGACCCGACCACAATGTGTTGAGAAATATCTACTGATTATCACATTATGTAAGCGTGTACTAAATCGAGAGCATTATCAACAAAAACTCACAAAAAACAACTCTCAGTTTAGGTCGAGACCAATTATGACACATATAAAGGTGTACTAACAAGTTTAAAGATCTGTCACAGATACAAAAAAAGTCAATAAAACATCTCCTAGCACACTGACAAGTCCTTCCTCATTGCCTTTTCCTCCTATACCCTCACCGCTGATATGGTCTTCATATACATTTAGTACAGACTCTCCCAAGAATATCACCATCTCTCTTTGTACCTCCTGCCAAAGTCCAAGTTCAGGCATTCACAACTCACTCTTAAAGCTACAAGAAAAAAACTGCTAACTAATATTATGTCTCCAAAACGCTACAATCTAATCAAATCTCTACACACCACAGTATCATTCTTTAAAAAAAAGATCTAATTAAATTACTCCCCAGCTTGATCTTCCCCAGTATTCCATAACCTAGTCCCCCAAATGTCCAAACATTTCAGCATGGCAATAAAACCTATTCTTTACTCTGAAACCAACAAACGCTAGCTAGATTCAAAAGACTCTTCCTAACCAAAATGAATAGTTATAATTCCTCGCAGAATGGTTTTTCCAATTTTGGCTATTTAATGTAACCAGAAGATCAAAACTTTAACACAATCCAATTTGAGAAGGTGCATGAAAAACTTCATAGACTGGTCACTGAAAGTTTATGAACAGTTTTCAAAATGGGATCTGTGTCTTGCACTGTCTCCTATTATAAACAATTAAACTTTATGAAAAGTAAAATAAGGGGGTGCCTGGGTGGCTCAGTCAGTTGAGCTTCCGACTTTGGCTCAGGTCATGATCTCAAGGTCTGTGAGTCCAAGCCTTGCGTCTGGCTCTGTGCTGACAGCTTGGAGCCTGGAGCCTGCTTCAGATTCTGTGTCTCCCTCTCTCTCTGACCCTCCCCCATTCATGCTCTGTCTCTGTCTCAAAAATAAATAAACATTAAAAAAAAAAAGAAAAAGTAAAATAAGAAACGGAGATATCATGGGGCACCTGGATGGCTCAGTCGGTTAAACGTCCGACTTCAGCTCAGGTCATGATCTCACAGTCCATGAGTTCGAGCCCCGCGTCAGGCTCTGTACTGACAGCTCAGAGCCTGGAGCCTGCTTCAGATTCTGTGTCTCCCTCTCTCTCTGCCCCTCCCCTGCTCATGCTCTGTCTCTCTCTGTCTCAAAAATAAATACAAACGTTAAAAAAAATTTTTTTTAAAGAATTGGAGATATCATTTAAAAAACAGTACAAACATATAACACATTGACAATTTCTTATAAAATGCCCCAAAGAAGTCCTAAATTACGTATCTTAAAGTACTTACTACATTTTAAACTGTATTACAATCATCAGCATCACAGTAGCCTGAGTCATTCCCTTTTTCTCTCCTCTTTGCTTTACAACTAATTGGGCATCCATAACCAAACGAGAAAAAAAAGTACCTCCACACAGGATACCAGGACACCTGAGAGATCTATCCATCTGTGCACCTTAAAGTGAGTGGACTGAACCAGAGAGGCTGCAACAAGAGCAAAGAAGGTGGTGGCTGGTCCAGCAGCAAGCCAGCAAGCCTTTCTGGCACAGGAGGTGGAAGGTAAAGGCGGGAGACTAGGAGTCTGTCTACCTGACCATGCATGCAGTAGTGGCAAAACCCAGCTGCTCTCTCTGAAGAGAGACCACAGTGCCTGCGAACAGCAGAAGGAAAGGGAAGTAGGCAAAGGAAACTGAAGGAAAGTGTCTCCTGCTATCTGCCAGGGGGAGGAGGGGGAAAGGGGGAGTAAGAGAATAACTCATGGACCTCTGGTACCCACCCCACCTTGAAGATTCCCCAGCAGGCCCCTGGCATACCCAAAGCCCCAAGTGCTAAATATACACCTCTCCTCAAGCTCTGCAGCCACCTTTGCTCCTTTTTCTTTTTCCTTTTAATGCATCTGCTTACAACCTTAATATGAGTTAGTTCTGGTAAGAGAAACCAAAGACTTGTGCTATAGTGCCACCTTCTGGAAAACAAAATGAAGGCTCCTAATTACAAATCTGTTGAATTCTAAGAATCAAAGTAAACAAAACCTTGCCTAAATAAGAAAGGTGTTCACTACTTCAAATGGAGCAGAGGCACTTTCCATCTGTAATATGAAATCACAAAAGAAAATGACAGTTTTCCAGCAACTGAACCCAAAGGACATGAAATACTGTAATCTAACTGATAAAGACTATAAAACAGCTATAAAACAGCTATTACAAAGAAATTCAATGAGCCACTCAAAAACTCAGAAAGGCAATAAATGATCCCAGGAACAAAATTAACAAACAAGAGTATTCTGCCAGACAGGTTAAAATTCGAAAAAAAAGAAAAGAAAATTCTGGGGTGAAGAAATGAATATATGAAGAATGAATTAGAATACCCTGGAAACAGAACAGATCATATGGAAGAGTAAGAATTAGCACACTCAAGGATAGTAATATAGAAATGATCCAGGTGGAAGGCGAGAAAAAACTAAGATTTTTTTTAAATGTTTATTTTAGAGAGAAAGAGGCGGGGTAGGGGCAGAGGGAAAGGGAGACAGAGGATCTGAGGCCGGCTCTGCAATGTCAGCATAGAGCCCAATGCAGGGCTTGACTCCTGAACCATGAGATCATGGACCTGTGCCAAAGTCTGACACTCAACCAAGCCACCCAGGAGCCCCAGATTTAAGATTTTTAAAAAGTAAAAAAAAAACCCTGGGGTGCCTGGCTGGCTCAGTCAGTAGACTCTTGATCTCAGGGTCTTGAGTTCAAGCCCCATAATAAGGGTATCTCAAAAAAAAAAAAAAAAAAAAAAAAAAGAGGGAGAAGGGAGCACAGAGTGTACTTAAATGATAGTTGAGAACTTTCTAAACCCAGGGAAGGAACTGGATACAACTCCACAATGCTGACAAAACACATTATTATACCAACACACAAAAAAAACTTCTTTAAAACACATTGTATGAAAACTGTCAAAAGTCAACAATAAAGAATTAAAAAGGCAGCCCAAGGAAAAAAGACAGTAACCTACAAAGGTACCCCACCCCATAAGGCTATCAGCAGGTTTCCCAGCAGAAACTCTATAGGCCAGGAGAGAATGGAATGACACATTCAGAACACTGAATGATAAAAACAATCAAGAATACTCCATTGGCAAAGTTATCTTTGAGCTATGAAAAATAAAGAGAAGTTTTCCTAGACAAACAAAAGTTGAGGGAGTTTGCCATCACTAGACATACTTGTAAGAAATGTTAAAAGGAGTGCCTCAAGCTGAAATGAAAAGACCAAAGTACAGAAAATTCTGATTCAGGTAATAAATACTCAGAATACTCAATATTAGAATACTGTAACTCTTTTTTAAGATAGTATATTAAACTCTTAACTACAGCATAAAGATTTTAGAAAGTATTAAGAAATAACTATAGTTACCTCCTGATAATGAAATCACAATATAAAAAGACATAACTGGGGCGCCTGGGTGGCTCAGTCGGTTGAGCCTCCGACTTCAGCTCAGGTCACGATCTCACGGTCCGTGAGTTCGAGCCCCGCGTCGGGCTCTAGGCTGATGGCTCAGAGCCTGGAGCCTGCTTCCGATTCTGTGTCTCCCTCTCTCTCTGCCCCTCCCCCGTTCATGCTCTGTCTCTCTCTGTCTCAAAAATAAATAAACGTTAAAAAATATATATATTTAAAAATAAAATAAATAAATAAATAAATAATAAAAAGACATAACTTACAACATCAAAAAAATATAAAAGGGGAAGAGTAAAAGGATAGAACCTTTATAGGCAAATGAAGATAAATTTTTTATTAGCAGAAAAAGGACTTCATTACCTCTGAAATGTTTTGTGTAACCTCATAGTAATCACAAAGCAAAAATCTACAGCATAGACATGAAACATCAAAAAACGGGAGACTGAGCAAATCACCATGGAAAACCAACTTACAAACAGAAACAAAAGGAAAAACGAGAAACAAAATAACCAGAAGGAAAAATATGAAATGGTTGTAGTAAATCCTTACATATCAATAATTACCCTAAGCATAAATGAATTAACTTACCAATCAAAACACAAAGTGGTGGCACCCAGGTGGCTCAAATCATCTGAGCATCTGACTCTTGATTAGGTCATGATCTCACGGTTTGTGGGATCAAGCCATGCATGGAGCCTGTTTGGGATTCCCTCTCTCTCCCTCTGTCCTTCCCCTGTATGCATGGGTGTCTCTCTCAAAATAAACTTAACAAAGCAAAACACAAAGTGGCTTGATAGATAAACAAAACAAGACCCAACTACATACTGCCAATAGGAGACTCATTTCACTCTAATGACACACGGGCTGAAAAGTGATAGGACAGAAGATGATATTCTAAGAAAACAAACAAAAAAACAAACAAACCAAAACAAAAACAAAAACAAAAACAAAAACAAAAACAAAAAAAAACAGGTGAGCAGAGCCATAATACATGAAAAAAAAATAGACTTCAAGCCAAAAAGGGTAACAAGAGTCAAAGAAGGTCATTATATAATGATAAAGGGGTTAATACATCAAGAAGATATAACAATGGTAAATATGTACATTCCCAAATCCTAAGCACTGAAATCTATGAATCAACTAAAACAAATCTTAAAGGAAAAACAGACAATACAGTAAGTAAATATGAGAGACTGCAATATCCCACTATGTGAAGGAAAGATTATCAAGGCAGAACATAAACAAGGAAGCACTGGAATGAACCACATTTCAGAACCAAGTGTTCTTAACAGACATATAGAACATTCCATCTAACAAAATAAACAAAATAAACATTCTTCTCAAGTGCACACAGAACATTCTCCAACACAGAGCATATGGTAGGCCACAAAACAAATCATGACAAGCTTAAGAAGCCTAAATTCATACCAACTATCTTCTCTGACCACAATGGTATGAAACTAGAAACCAACAAGAGAAAAGTAAGATCTACAAATATATGGAAACTAAGCAACACACTTCCAAACCAATGGATCAAAGAAGAAACCAAATAGGAAATAAAAAATTACATCAAAGCAAATGAAATAAGAACACAATATATCAAATATTGTGGATGCAGCAAGAGCAGTTCTGAGAGGAAAAATTATAGCAGTAAATGCATGTATTAAAAAATTAGAAATAGCTCATATAAACAACCTAAACTTACACCTCAAGGAACAAGAAGAATAAGTTAGACCCAAAGTTAGCAGAAAGAAGAAAATGGTAAGGATAAGAGTGGAAATAAATGAAATAGAGACCAGAAAAACATTAGAAACCATCAATGAAATGAAGACCTGGTTCTTCGAAAGATAAACAAACCTTACAAACCTTTAGCTAGACTAAGAGGAAAAGAAGTGCAGGCTCAAAAAACAAAAATAAAATTAGAAATGAAAAAACATTACAACTCATATTACAGAAATACATAAAATTTTAAAGTACTGCTATGAAGAATTATATGTCAACAAATTATATAGCCTAGAAGAAATGTATACATTCCTAGAAACATACAACTGACCAAAACTGAATAAAAAGACATAGAAAATCTGAATAACAAGAGACTGAATCAGTAATCAACAACTCCCAACACAGAAAACTCCAGGACCAGGCAGTTTCACTGGAGAATTCCAAGCAGCATTTAAAGAGTTAACACCAATCCTCCTCATACTCTTCCAAAATAGCAAGGAGGAGGGAACACTTCCAAACTCATGAGGCTAGCATTACCGACACCAAAACTTGATAAGAATACCCCCCCCCAAAAAAAAACACAAAAAAACAAAAAAACTACAGACTACCATCCCTAATGAATACAAATGCAAAGTTTCTCAACAAAATATTAGCAAACCAAATTAAAGAACACATTAAAGGGATTTTATATCATAACGAAATGGGATTTATCCCTGGGATGGAAGAATGGTTCAACATATGCAAATCAACAAATGTAATACATTACATCAATAAAATGAAAAACAAAAATCACATGATCATCTCAATAGATGTAAAAAAAAGCATTTGACAAAATACAATATCCCTTTATGATAAAAAATCTTAACAGGCTGAGTAGAGAAGGGCCAGAACTCAACACAATAAATGCTATCATATAGGAAAGCCTCACAGCTCATATTATACTCAGTGGAGAAAAACTGAAAGCTTTTCTTGTAAGATCAGGAATAACACAAGGATGCCCACTCTTATTCAATATACTACTGGAAGTCCTTGCTAGAGCAATTAAGCTAGACAAAAAAGTAAAAGGCATCCAAATTGGAAAATAAAAAGTAAAACTGTCATTATTTTCTGAGGACATGATTTTATCTATTTAAAAAAAAAAAACTCTGAAGACTCAACCAAAAAACTTTTGGAACTAATCACTGATTTCAGTAAAGTTGCAGAACACAAAATCAACATACAGAAATCAGCTGCATTCCTTTATACTAATGATGAATCATCTGAAAAGTAAAGAAAACTATCCCTTTCACAACAGCACCAAAAATAATAAAATATATAGGAATAAATTTAAACAAGGAAGTGAAAGATTTGTACAACAAAAAATACAAGAAATCAAAGAAACAAATGGAAAGACATCCCATGTTCATGGACAGGAGGAATTAATATCGTGAAAATGTCCATCATTGCCCAAAACAATCTATAGCTCGTGCAATCCTTATAGAAATTACAATGTCATTTTCACTGAAATAGAAAAAATATATAATGTATATATTCTATTATAAGATATATATATGTTATATATACATTATATATATGTATTACACACATATATATACATACATATATACATATATATATACACATATATATATATAACCTATATATTCTATTCACTGCAATAGAAAAAATAAGCCTAAAATTAGTATGGAACCACAAAAGACCCTGAATAGTCAAGGCAATCTTGTGAAAAAAAACAACAAAGCTGGAGGCACCATACTCCCTGATTTCAAACTATATTACAAACTGTAGTAATTAAAACAGCATGGTATTGGCATAAAAACAGACACACAGATCAACAGAACAGAATAAAGCCCAGAAATAAACCCACACACAAATGGTCAATTAATTTATAATAAAGGAGCCAAGAATTCACAATGGGGAAAGGACAGTCTATGGTCTCTTCAATAAATGGTGTTGGGAGGGGCACCTGGGTGGCTTAGCTGATTAAGCATCCAACTCGATTTCGGCTCAGGTCACAATCTCATGGTTTGTGGGATGGAGCGCCATGTGGGGACTCTGTGCTGACAGTGTGGAATCTGCTTGTGATTCTTTCTCCCTCTCTCTCTGCCCCTCTCCCATTCACGTTCTCTCTCAAAATAAAAATAGTAATTTGAAAATGGTGTTGGAAAAACTGGGACAGCCATATGCAAAAAAATAAATAAATAAAACTGGACCAGTATCTTATACCATATACACAAATTAACTCAAAATAGACTAAAGGTCTAACCTTAAGACCAGAAACCATAAAACTCCTAGAGGAAAATATGCGTGATAAACTCCTTGACATAGGTCTTGGCAATGAGTTTTTGAAGCAGACACCAAAAGCAAAAGCAATAAAAGCAAAAACAAACAAGTGGGACTACATCAAACTAAAAAGCTTCTGCAGAGCAAACAAAACTGTCAACAAAATGAAGACAACCTGCAGTAAGGGAGAAGATTTTTGTAAAGCATAAATTGGAAGCGGTTAATATCCAAAAGATATAAGAACACGGTCACTCAAACACAAACAAAACCAAACATTCCAATTAAAAAATGAGAACTAAACAGCCATTTGCCCAAAGTGGACATCAAAATGGTCAACAGACACATGGAAAAGATGCTAAATAGCACTAATCATCAGGGAAATGCAGAAACAACAAGATACTGCCTCACACATATTACAATAGCTACCACTGAGAAGACAAGAAATGACAGATGCTGGTAGGGATGTAGTGAAAAGAGAACCCTTCTACATTATTGGTGGGAACATAAACTGGCCCAACCACTACAAAAAGTAGCACGGAAGTTCTTCAAAAAATTTTAAAAGATCTATCATTCAAGCCAATGATTCCACTTCTGGGTGTATACCCAAAGAAAACGAAAACAGGATTTTGATGAGATATATGAATTCCCATTTTAATCATAACACTATTCACAATGGCCAAGATCTGAAAAGAACTCAAATGTCCGTGGCCAGATAAAAGGATAAAAAAGATATGGTACATATACACAATGGAATATTATTCAGCCACAAGAAAGGAAGATATCTTCCCTTTTTGACAACATGGATGGACCTTCAGCACATTACACTGAAATCTAAAAAAGTTAACTCTATAAAAGACAAAGTAAAATGATAGTTACCAGGGAATGGGTGGGGGTGGGGGGAGAAGGGAGATAAGAGTGATGGTGTTTAAGGGTACAACTCGTAATGAATAGTAAACAGGTCATGGAGACCTAATTCACAACATAATGGACACTGACAATAATATTGTATTATAATTATGTGATAAGTATCACTACACTGGCAATCATACATATGAAAATATATAAATGTATCAAAATAACATGCTTTATACCTTAAACTTACACAAAGTTACTCAGCAACTTTATTCAATTAAAAGAAACTATTACAAAGAGCAACAAATGACCTGCTGAACTGCATATTTTAATGCTTATATGCATAATTTGTAATCATTCAATTATTTATCATTTGCAGTAACTTTTTAAGATTTGTATGAATCTTAAATTTAAGGTTTGTATAGACGTTTTTTCATAGCAACTTTTTAATTGCCAGCAATGGAAATTGCATAAGCAATGGAAAAGTAGTAACTGGGGAATGTAGGCATAGAAGCAGGGAGTGTAGGAATAGCAGGACACAGAAAGTTACAAAGCAAAAACAGACCAGAATTTATACAGACATATTATCTCTCCTTCTGTCACTTTTTAAATGGCTGAGGCAAGAAAACTAGAGAAATTACTTGCCACAACGCAGTACGCAACTTCATAAAACAAGTTCATCTGAACTACTGGATTTAAACCACCACCACCAAAAGTACACCTGGTTAAGCTTTCAAATTCACATCTCTTAATGTTAAAAAGGCCTCCAACAGCAGCATTAGGTGACATCTGGAAAAGAATTATCTAATGAGACTGGGAGTGGGGGGTGAGGAGGAGAAACAAAGAAAAAAGAGAAGGGAGGGAAGGGGAGAAAGATATAGAATGAAAGAGAGGGAGGGAAAGGAAGGAAAGAATAAGGGAGAGAAAGAGAAAAGAAACAAACTACATACAGGAAGATGTTCATTGCAGTTATTTATAAAGTAAAAAAAAACCTAGGACATGAACTAAATGACAAGAATATGGCTAAACTATGGAAGAATCACTCAATAAAACTGGAATCAGCTGTTTTAAAAGTATAAACACTACATATTAACAATGCTAGGGTAGGAAATATGAAGAGGACTTTAACTTTTCATTTCAAAGCCTTCTGGGAAGTTTTCCTTCTTGTAACTATGTGCAGGAATTTAATACTTTAAGAAAATAAGTTAATGTTTTTCTTCCTTTTTTTTAAGTTTGTTTATTCATTTTGAGACAGAAAGTGCAAGTGGGGAAGGGGCAGAGAGAGAGGAGAGTGAGAATCCCAAGCAGGGGCTCGAACTCACAAACCGTGAGATCATGACCTGAGGTGAAGTCAGACGCTGAACCGACTGAGCCACCAGGGCACCCCACTAAGGTGTTTTTTTCCTAAAAAGTAATGACCATGTCTTACATAAAGCACTATTAAAACAAATTATAGGGGTTCCTGGGTGGCTCAGGCGGTTAAGTGTCTGACTTCAGCTCCAGTCATGATCTTCCGGTTCATGAGTTTGAGCCCCACATTGGGCTCTGTGCTGAAAGCTCAGAACCTGGAGCCTGCTTGAGATTCTGTGTCTTCCTCTCTCTCTTCCCCTCCCCATCTCATACTCTGTCTCTCTCAAAAATAAACATTAAAAATTAAAAAAAAAAAAAAAAAAGCAAATTATAGTATATTCCCAGAACATAATACTATGGAACCACTGAAAAAAAAAAAAAAAACACAGGAAACTACTTAAGAATATACTCATATGAGAGGATATGTAGCACGTCTGTTACCTGTAATATCAGTTACAGTAAAAATGAATAAAATTATCCTATGTTAAAAAATTACAGTCAGCTCTTGAACTAACAAGGGTTAGAAGCACCAACCCCACACAGTCAAAAATCTGTGTATAACTTTTGACTCCTGCAAATATCTTTGTTTCTTCTTCTTTTTTTTTTTTTTTTAAAGTAGGCTCCATGCACAGGAAAAGCCCAATGTGGGGCTTGAACTCATGACCCTGAGTTCAAGACCTGACCTGAGTCGGACACTTAACTGAATGAGCCATCCACGGATGTGACAAACAGTGAGATCATGACCTGAGCAGAAACAGTCATTTAGCACACATTTTGTATGTTATATATGATTACATACTGTATTCTTACAATAAAGCTAGATAAAAGAAAATGTTGAGAGTTATTAGGAAAATACATCCAAAATGCTGTAAAATAACCATGTATAAATGGACCCATGCAATTTAAACCAGGGTTGTTCAAGGGTCAACTGTACACACCTAAATAAACATAATACATGTATATTTTTATATACATACAATTATGTGTTTATGTACAGGGATCAAGAAGGGGCTAGGAAGACTCACTTTTAGTTTGTATTTCTATACTGTTCGAGTTTTATTACAAATATGTATTATTTTTAATTAAAAACAAAAACTGTGCCCAATTAACTAGTCAAAACTAAAAATAGCACGGGCATTATAACTACACAGCATGCATTGGACAATGGAATACTACACAGCAATAAAAAGGAGCTACAGATATTTGCAACAATATGGATAAATCTCAAGAACATCTTGAGTAGTAAAAACAAGTCTTGTTCAAGAGTACTCATTTTAAAATTCCATTTATATGAAGTTCCATAATAGGCAAAACTAATATATAGTAAATTAAAAAAATCAGAATAGTGATTGTTTGTATGGATAGATGGGAGTATGGGGAGGAGAATGAGGGTAATGTTCTTTATTTTAATAGGGAATTGAGTTACAAAGATGTATGCATTTGTCAAAGTTATCAAAGAGTACACTTTAAGATCTGTATATAAATTATATCAACTTTTTTAAAATTACAAATACTGAACTCTTATGATATGCATGATAAGTATTTAGGGGTAAATTCACTGACATTTGCAATTTACTTTGAAATAAATCAAAAGATAGTGGCACGTACACTAAAATGTTAACAGCAGAACCTAAGTGATGGGTATATATGGGTGTGTCATGTGATAAATGTACACACTACAATAGTATTTGTTCAGTTCATCAATACAGATGGTTAAATTATGGCATATCCACTGAAATACTATGCAGCCTTAAAAAAAAAAGACAACATTTTTATGATTATACAGAATGACATCCAAGTATGATACTAATTATGTAAGAAGCAGAAAGAATACATAAACATATTTGCTTGTATGTTGGTAAAATAGCTCAAGAATCACTGAATACCAGATTTCAAGTGAATTTCATTATTTCATACACATATACAATAGTAAATATGACCCCAAGTTAAAAATAAACTTTTACCAATTTGAGGTTATTATTTGTAGACTAACAAGGATTTTTCCACTAAGAAGAGGTAATGGGAGTAAGTAAGTAAGTCTGGTAGGGGAGGGCTTATACCATCCACTCATTTCTCTCATTCTCTAGTTTCTGGGGCTAAGGAAGCAGGAGGAAGACAAAAAATTCCTAGAAACCATTTAGCTCACGCCTGAATTAGTCATTCTTGATGTTAGACACCAAACACTGGAATATCTTATTTTCTGTTTTGCTAATAATACTATCCCTGTCTCTTGATTTATGCATATAGAATAATTTTATTTGAAAACATTATAAGCCCAAGATAAGAAAGTGCTAAAACATATAGAAAATGCTAAATCCATTTTAACTAGTCAGTGTTCACATGGAAAAGCCAAGTTGCTATGCAGCAGTGAAATGTGGTGATGAGTCAACTCAACAAATGTTAAAGGGATGAAGAAGGCAATGAAAAATATTTTAGCCAATAATTAATTATAGAAAAACTCTTCTACCAGCTGTAAAATTCATTAGACTAGAATTACCATATATTAATTATTTTCCGGGCAGCTCCATGGAGGCCAGCAGCTTGCACATAACAGTATTCAAAAATGCTTTGAGTAAATGTCATTAATACTCTTCACTGTCCTTTCCCCCTAAAAAAAAAATCACTTAAGCTTTACATAATCTGAAGATGCTATGAAGTAAAAATAAAGAGAAAGAGACCCAGGGATTAATAACTTTTCAAACTGCTCATATATCTGCTGCTCTGAAATAAAACTCTAAAGTATGGTAGATTCTTTTTTTTAAGTTTATTTGTTTATTATTTTGAGACAGAGAGTGAGAGAATGAGAATAAGCGGGGGAGGGGCACAGAGAGAGGGAGGGAGATAATCCCAAGGAGGCTCTGCACTGTCAGCACAGAGCCCGAATCAGGGCTTGAACTGACAAACCGTGAGATCACGACCTCTAAGCGGGAACATTAATCAACTGAGAAAGCCCAGGTGCCCCTAAAGTATGGCAGATTTTATAGTTTACACTCCTTTCTGCTTAGGTTATGGTTATATAAACTACAAATATCAACCAGTGCATTTAAACATACCACACACAAGGTATTGTACTGGGTGCTGTACACAACAGGAAGACATTTAAAATTTAAGACTTGGAGTCTACTTTCAAGAACCTGAGATTCTAATAATGAAGCTAAAATAAGTAAGGATTACTAAACAAGTGTGCAAGTGATGACTGTCACAATCGACACAAACTAGTTCTAGGCGGAGAATCATGTCACGCCTTCCAAATGGATGGATCTTATAAATAACTTTCTGGAAGAACTAGAATCACCCTTGACCTTTGATTTCAACTTATATATAAGTGAAACAGAGAAAGGCAGTATACCATAATCTACAAGGGTCTGATATCAAAATGTCTTGTTTCAAATCCTGTCTCCATCATTTATTAGCTATGAATGAAGCATATTACTTAATCTTCCTAAGACTCAATCTCCTCATATTTAAAACTGTGATAACAGAATCTAGCTCACATTCAATGAATACACAATGATTAGCATAAGATAAGTGCTCAATGTTACATTCTAAAAGTTGGGAAAAGGGGACAGTATAAACAATGTGATGATACAGAATCACAATGAAAGTTCAGCCTTGCTGAAATTAAGACTCACACACAAAAAATAGGAAGATACAAACTGGAAAGGTAAGCAGATTACTGTATATGTTTGAAAGCCAAGTCTAAATGTACGCAACTTATTTAGGAGTGCTAAAGATTTTGATTGGACAAGAAGATATAAACAAGGTTGGGCATCCAGGATGGAACTAGAGGGGAGAAAAAACCCAAAAGTTTAGGTAAGGAGTGTGAGGCCCCCTACTGAGCAATGTCATTATTAAGAATTATTAAAAGAAAGAGACAGGGGCACCTCAGCTCAGGTCATGATCTCACGGTTCGTGAGTTCGAGCCCTGCACTGGGCTCTGTGCTGACAACTCAGAGCCTGGAGCCTGCTTTGGATTCTGCGTCTTCCTCTCTCTCTGCCCCTCTCCCATGTGCACTCTGTCTCGCTCTGTTTCTCAAAAATGAATAAACGTTGAAAAAAAAAAAAACAGGAAAGAAATGATTAACTGATGCAGGAAAGGAATGAAGTAAGGAAAAACCAAAAAATAAAATTCCAAGCCTGGAAAATCTGAGGAAATGAAATGGAAATCAGTGAATTCAGAGAACATTTATTCTCAGAAATGTAATTTGAAGTTCATGGGAGAACCAGGTGGATATTTAGCTAGCAACTGGAATAAGAGGTTAAGGCTTTGAAGAGTGATCAAGTCTAAAGGTACATATGTGAAAAAGTAATGCAGAAACTAGAGGTTCTCTTGGAAAAGCTCTGAAATTCAATGCAAATGTGTATGTAGCATATGCAATATCCTAAGGAAGGAAGTCTTTAATCAAACTTTCAAAGACTCTACAACACACACACACACACACACACACACACACACACACACGGTTTTTAAGAACCACTGGCACAGATTATAATAGAAACCATCCATGGAAATGAATGTGCACGAGAGGACAGGAGTAGAAACAGTTGAGGGAAAAAAGGCATGGAAACAGAACTTGAAAAAATACAATTAAAAGGCAAGAAAAAGAACTAAACAGGGTAGGGCTGATTTGCGAAGAAAGAGAAGCAATGCATTAGGGATTCAAGATATGTGATGTTAAAAAGGCAGCATTAACATTGTTAAATGTTATACATATAGGACAAAGAATATAAAATTTATATAAAAATCTCTACACTTAATTAGAATAAATTGGTAACACTGAAATATGCAATTTGGTTTGAATATAAACAGAAAGAAACTACATGACAAGGGATTAAGAAGTAAATAGTTGGGGCAAAGGAATGAAAAAATAAAGACTACTATTTCTAGATTTACTAGTAAAAGGAAAAGAAAGCTAAAGCTAGTATAAAAGTAACTAGAAGTATGATTTTATTTTGTTTTCACTGCTACTGTTGCTGAGTTTTTTTTCCTTAAAGACCAGGAAAGTGAGTTTCTATGCCCAAAAGTGTCTGTAAAAAGAGAAAGATCAAAGGAGGGAAACAGGAATAAAGTTCAGGAGTAAAAAGACCACCTTTCAGTTCTTCCTGTAAAACAGGAACAAAAATAATTTTAACGTGGTGAGAAAGGTATAGTTAACAAGTGTGAGTGAAGGGAGAAAGACTACAAAAGTTCCCGAAGAGGTTTCTTTCTTACACTGTAAAGCACTGATAACCATGACACTTTAGAACTTTATTCCTTTATAATTGCAGCTAGTATTATGAAAATGTAACAGTAAAAAGTGCATACAGTTACAAGAAAGAATACATGGTATTGTGTAGTAGTAAATTAAGAACATGGCTCTACAATCAAAAAAGTCTGAGTTTAAATTACTGTTGAGTCACATGCTATAGCTAGCTGTGTGACTCTGGACAAGTACCTTAACTTCCTGCTTCAGTGCCCCAGTGGCATCACTTGCAAAATGGAGGTAACAGTGCTTACCTCATAGAACTTGGAAGTAATACAAAACCTTTCAACAATGTATGCAAATACAGGTGGGTAGCGCCAGCAGCAGTGGTAGTGATAATAGTAACAGTAGCAAGTAATGTAACCTATTTGTGTTTAATCAAGTAGTATTTAAGGAAGGTCGAAGGGGTAAACTCTTAAAAATGTGTTTCAATTCTTTCAACTACAGAAGAAGTATAATTCTACCTATTATACCAGTAAGGAAAGAGGAGGTTCATTTGCTTAGATTACTCACTAAGTGGCAGAACTGAGATGTGAACACCAGTCCACGTGGATCAAAGCTTGGCTTCTTTCCACTACACATTACCTCCACAGCACTACACAGCAGCAGGAGGACAAAACGAGGCATTGTGTTCTTTACTATTAAGGTCACAAAATAAGGGTACATCATTAAGTCTATCTGCCTTTCCATTTTTTGAAAAATTAAGGAGTTTATTTTCACTTGATTTTAAGGCTTCCCTCCAGCTAAAAAAAGTCCATAATTTTATTAAATTACCACACTTGGTGATGTGTAAACTCATAAAAACGTCTTAGAACACAGCAGAAAATCTTTTCTGTTTAGAAAACAAAAACAGAAAAACCGAACATCAACAAAAAAAAAAAAAAAAAAAAAGCTTAAAATTTTTTCCAGGACTTCAAATTAGCAAAAAGAAATGAATGTTAAACACCAACATCTAATTTCATTTTATTATTAGCAAGCATGACTAAGCAAATGTTTTGAGAATATAGTATCAATCTTAAGTATTTTAAGATGCCAATTTTAACACCTACATTTTCAATAATTTATGTGAAAAACCCACAAAACTCAAAACCCTGACATATCTACAGACCTTACAATCATATTAAGTGCAGATCTGCCAACTTTCATTTCATGCCAAAACAGCGCAACCAGGCTGGATTTCGTGTTTGCTTTTATGTCAATCTGAAAACTCTCTGGCTTCTAAAACCCTTCACTGGCTTCCCACTATCCTTCAATTAACATCCAAAATCCTTAACATGACTCAACAAAGTCTTGAATGTTCCTGCTTCTCTCTCTGAGCTATCCACTGCTATTCTTCCCTTTGGTTTTTTTAATTTTTTCCAACTTGTTTCAATTTCCCCAAGACACTTTTTTTCTTCCATTTTTGGGCTTTCATACAATCTGTTTTTCAAAACCTAGGATGCTTTCACAGTTCTCCATCATTCCCATCTTTTTGGCCTAGCAAACTGCTCTTCATCCTTGCAGGCTAAGATCAAATGTTACCATATCAGCAAAGCCTTTCCTGACCTCCCAGACATATATTTTGACAGCATTCTGGACTTAGTAACACTCACTGGCCTTGTAATTACTTGTTCAACACGTCTTCCCTGCTAAGTGGTAAACAATACAAAGATAGTCCTCTCCGCTCATTTCCCACTATCCCCAATATCTAACACACCGCTCAGTACAAAGGAGATTAAGTACTCAATGTTTGCTGAATTAACATACTCAAAATGCAGAGGAAGTCCAAAACCATGAGATGCTTTACTAGCATGAGTAGCTAGATAGTTCCATACAAGTTCTGAGTTACATCTTACCCTTGGTCCTTCAAATGTTCTCCTTCAAACAGGTGCTATTTGGCAATTATAGTTTTAAAGTAAAACAAAAAAATCCTTTCAGATAACAAATACACCTTAAAGTTTCACAAAACCAAGGTTAGAAACCACAAATCTTAAATAATTGGAATTAGCTTTCAAAGTTACCAAGAATTCATCTGAAATGCAATTAAAGGGACAGGAACTTGGATAAGGGCTCAATTTTACCACAGCAATGTACATTATGAAAGGACCAATTCCAATTCCTACCAGGGTTTAGGCTGTACTCTAGCTGGCAGTGCCTTATTTATTCTACCAGTAATGACTGCAGTGCTACAGTCATCTGAGTAAGCTATATGATACCTGAAACATGCTTTATTAAAACTGAATAAAAATCATAAGCATACACATGAAGTAACTATAAATAACCTTCTTTTAGATTATGGCATAAAATATAAAGATACTGGATCACCATATTGTATACCTAAAGCTAATGTAACATTATGTGTAAACTATATTCAAAAAAGTTTTTTTAAAAAGGAATGCTATTTCAACTTAAAACATTTTAAGTTTTCTGTTCACCTAGTACTTATTGAACACTAATTACAAGCCAGGCAGTGTTCAAAGATTAATACATATTCATTATTTCCCCCATACAGATGAGGAAACAGGAGGCACTGAGTTAAGTAATTTACCCAATTTTAAACAGCTGGCAAAGTGGCAGAGACGATATTCAAAGCCAGCCATTCTGGTTCCAAAGTTTGTCCTCTCAACTACTACACTACACTGTTGCATATTTTCTCTCCATTTGCTGAAATAAGGGATCTAGAGCACCCCACTTCAATGAAGCTGTTTTGCTAAGGCTACCAATGACTTCTACCGTTCCAAACTTAAGGGCCACTTATCTGCCTTCATCCTTTTCGGCCATTCTGTAACATCCCATCAAGTTGACAACTCACCTCTTTTGTTTCTTTAGTAACATAAATCTCAACCATCTACCTCAGACCTTGGCCCTCCTTTCTTCCCTATCAACACATTCTTAATTAGGAAATCTCCCACAACTCCATAGTTTCAAATACTATCTGCATGACTCCAAATTTCTCTAGTGTTCACCTGAGTTCTAGACTCATAACCCAACAACTTATTTGACATCTAACTCAGATGTATAACAAACACTTTATATTTACTGATCAAAACCAACTATCTTTCCTCCTCCCCTCAATGTGTTCTCCCAGCCTTCTCTATCATCACCCATCCAGTTGCTAACTTCTTAGTCATCATCCTTGCTTTCCCTTTCCCTCATCTCCCACATCCAATCAATATCAGCAAGTTCTATCAGATCCACTTATAAAACATGTTTTGTTGTTTCCACTACCACTCTAATACAAACTACTCACATTTCTGCCTACAATGCCCTCAGAACAGTCTCCTCACATTAATGCCTGCCCCCTTAATCTCCACAAAGCAGGCAGCATTAAAACAAGAACAGGCCTGGGTGGCTCAGTCCGTTAAGCGTCCGACTTCGGCTCAGGTCATGATCTCACAGTTTGTGAGTTCAAGCCCCACGTCAGGCTCTGTGCTAACAGCTCAGAGCCTGGAGCCTGCTTCGGATTCTGTATCTCCCTCTCTCTCTCAAGAATAAAATAAATTAAAATTAAATTAAAATTAAAAAAAAAAAACAAGATCAAATGAGGGGCACATGGGTTGCTCAGTTGGTTAAGCATCTGACTTCAGCTCAGGTCATGATCTCGTGGCTCAGGTCAGGATCCCATCGGGCTCTGTGCTGACAGTTCTGAGCCTGGAGGCTGCTTCAGATTCTGTGTCTCCCTGTCTACCCTCCCTCCCTTGCTCACGCTCTGTCTCTCTCTCTCTCTCTCAAAAATAAACAAACATATTAAAAAAAAAAAAAAAAAAGAGTTCAAACCAGTCCCTGCCTGCTTTAAATTATCTGAGGTCTTCTCATTATAAATGAAATCCTAGCTCTTGACCATGGCCTAGAAAATCCTACATAATTTGCCCTGCCAACTTCTCCAATTTCGTGTCCTTCCATTCTCTCCCACCCCCATCACAAGGTTCCTTGCAGTCACATTGCCTTCTTTGTCTTCCTGGAACACACTGTGATCATATCTGCTAAAGGGCCTTTGCACCTGCTGTTCCTTCTGCAAGGAAAAGTCTTTCTCCAGACTCTGACACAGATGGTTTTCTCCTAAGTGTTGTTCAAACGCTAACTCCTGTGAGAAGTCTTCTTATCACCCACCCTTTTATATGATCCTATGTTATTACAACCGCCATTCCTATTTTTATCTGAAGTTATCTTATTTAATACTCCTTTATTATTGCCTTGTCAACTTCGGAATTTAAAAGCTCTATCACCAAAGCCTCTCAGAGTACATAGCAGACACTGGATAAACTCATTAAATGAGTGGACTTTCCATATTTTAAGTTGTTTACTGTAAATCAACCAATCTTGATAAAGCACCTGGATCAAGATATATTTTGTATATATTACTGTAAAGACAAATCCTTAAAACATTTTTTCAATCTAAAACATTCCGGCACCCTGAAGACACAAACCTACACACACACACACACACACACACACACACACACACAATCCATCTACAGCAACCCACTTAAAACTGCTAAATATTCCATATGGATAGATAACATTTTCTTCCTCCTCTCCAACTTAACAAACGTGTAGGTGGGAAAAGGGAATCTTACTGGGTACCTTAGCACCTGTTACATCTTCAATCAGTTAGAAGAGGTGCGGATGAGCCAGATAGCACATGGGAAACGTGGCCTTTCTTTCAGGGACTGTATTTATGTAAAACGTGAGTGGCCTGCACTACAACTGCCCTAATCCCTAATAAGGGCCATTTCACTCCACTTAAAGAAACAAGGTATATTAGTCTGTGGGCAAGACGTTATGATTGGATTCATTAAACGAAAGGAAACTGATTTGGGGGCCCTCGTCCAATGTGTGTGCGGCTTGGGGTCGATCTACACATAACGGGAAAACAAGAGAAGATACCAGTTCAAGGACCAACTCGGTGATAAGATAAAGATCAGCTCAGGCTCTCCTAAACCTGGAAGCGACGGTGGAAAAGAAGGAGAAAACAAAAAAACCCTGGGACCTCCGTTCACCGCTTCGGCCTCCATCACAGGCACTTGGGGGAAACTGCACAGATCTATGTGTCCGCCTATCTCCCACTTCCATCCCTGCAAGGAGATAGCCCCCGGATACTCACATGGGCTCGAGAGTCTTGCTGAGCCAGGACTTGAGTGCCTCGAAGTTTTCAATGATCATTTTAGAAACCATCCACAGCGGCCCCGAGGCCCGTCACACTCCTCCGCCCGCCCAGGTCTCGGCCGCTACAGCCGCCGCTGCCCCCGCCCCCTCCTCCGCGCGCCGCCCGCGTGGGCCGCGGTGGGAGGCGCCGGTGGCAGGTTCCCGCGAGCCCGGATCGGCGAACAGCTCTGCGGGTACCGTCGCAGGCCGCGAATCCACGGGGTGCCAGGAGCTCCCCGTCCCCGGACCCCGGCCCGGGCTAAGGCAGCAACGGTTTGCCCGAGCCCTCCCCTTTCCCTCCACCCAAGCAAATCTTCTTGGACCGGGAGGTCGACACGCGCCTAGATCCGAGCTTTCTCTCAGCCTCGGAACCAGGTGGTGTTGGCAACGGAGAACAGGCAAAAGTGAAGAAAGCGAAGACGAAGGGCAGCTCAATGGGAACGATTCTGGGGGTCTTCCCGGCTCCCAGCACCCCCAAGAAGATGGCTGCCGATAAATCTCGCGAGAATTGATGAAGTCTCGCGGTGACTCCCGGAGCCTGCTGGGAAGAGACGTAAGCTCGGCGGAGAGCGCGCTGGGCGAGTGCGGTACTTTGATATTTTGCGTATTTGCCTCGTTTGAGGCCTTTGTGCCTTTTTACGCTTTGGTCCGCTTATGGAATAAAGACTTTATTTTTATGCGCGGAGGGAAAGGCCTCTGACTTCAGAAACAGCGGGAGCCCCACTCGTCCTGTGTATAGACGGCTGTGGCGCATCAGCCGGAACGAACCTGCGGACTGGAGCGCTCCTTGAGAGCGTCTACACGTTGTGCGAGGACGCACGGCGGCCAGTGGGTTCCAGGTGTGCTGTACTGCCTCCTCCGTTTATCTCAGTGTCCTGCAATACCGTATAGTGTGTGCTGTGGTGTGGACAAGGTTGGGAAGCACAGGCTGGTATAATCTAACCCAGTGAAACTTCCAGAGGATTAGTGTTTTGTCCAGAATTACTCAACTTGATGGTAGGACAGTAATGATCTAGGGATGCCCCAAAAGAAAGGTGAGATAATCTTACTAGTTCTCTAATAGTTTTCAAGCATCTGAAACTTCAGACTTTTCCCTGGCTAAAGATAAGAACAGTGTGTTTTTAATTCTCTTTACGTAGAGCCGATTCAGTCACAGATAGGGAAAATAAATAGTATCAAAAGACAGAGCCTTCATATCAGCATCCTAAATTAACTTCCCTTCTGAGGAAGTTTGGATCCTGCCTGAATTGGTCTATTTGCTATTATTTACTATCATTAAGGTGCTAGGTGGAGGTGGGGGCGGGGACGGGGTAGGAGGCGCCTGGGTGGCTCAGTCGTTGAGCCTCCGACTTTGGCTCAGGTCGTGATCTCCCGGTTCACGAGTTAAGGCCTCCGTTGGGTTTTGTGCTCACAGCTCAGAGCCTAGAACCTACTTCAGATTCTGTGTCTGTCTGTCTGTCTGTCTGTCTCTCTCTCTCTCTCTCTCTCTCTCTCCCCGCCCCTTCCCTGCTCCCCCACGCTCTCTCTCTCAAAGTAATAAAATAAAATTTAAAAAAAGGTACTAGGTGGGATTTTGCAAAAGGTCTAGTACCTGTAAAACTATAATGAAATGAAAATAATTTGCAATATAAAGACGCTTAGAGTAAGTAGACAATGAAAAGCTCTTTAATGATAGTGGTAGAGTAAAATTGCCCTTAGGAGCCCTTTTTTATAATTTGCTAGATTGAAGTGTCCTTAAGCAATAAGTGGGAAAGATTATCAAGAAAGCTAGACATTTGTTTTAAAATATAGCATGTAGAGTAGAATGAAATTAGAATTCAACCACTGAATAATCAGGGTGTTGATTAAAGTGATTTAGCTGAGTGAAATAAGCCAGAAACGAAAGGACGAATATTGTATGATTCCACTTACGAGCTACCTAGAGTAGCCAAACTCCCAGAGATACAAAGTAGAATGGTAGTTGCCAGTGCTGGGCCGGTAGGGGAGGATAGGGAGTTATTCTGTAATGAGTAAAATGTTTCAGTTTGGGGTGTGGAAAAAGTTCTGGAGATGAACATTGTTGATGGTTGCACAACAATGTAAATGTACTGAATGTCATTGAATTGTACATTTAAAAATGATAAAAATCATAAATTTTATGTATATTTTACCACAATAAAAGTGATTTTTTAATTTAATATTGCTGTGGGAAAAGCAAAATCCTAATTGTTTAGCCTGTTTGATAGGTTTGTCACGGGCTGACTCCAGCATTGTTTTCAACTTCATCACCAATTGTTCCGGACCTGGCCTTCTGCTCCAGCCTTCCAAAAGCTAATCATTTTTCTTCTGTCAAATATTGTATACTCCAGGCAAACTGACCTGCTCACCCTCCCCTTCTGCAAACATTTATATCTATCATTTCTACAAGGAATGCCTCTACTTCTTTCTCTGGCTGCTCAAACCTTACCCATTCTTAGTACCACTGCTAGTATATGTTTGAAGTCTTTTTTTATTTTCCATAAATAATAGCAACAGCCTTTTAATCTCTCTGCCTCTTAGGCTGCCCCCATTATCATTTCATCTTCAATTGCCTTTATCATCATTGCCTTTAATAGTAATCATTGTAAAACTTGAATCTAATCATGTCACTTCCCTGCTTACAATCTTCATCAACTCCCATGTTGTCTTCAGGATACAAATCCAAATTCTTTAACATTCTATAAAAGGCCTTTCATAATCAAATCTCTACCTATTTGCCTTAGAAATTTCCTTCACAGGGGCGCCTGGGTGGCTCAATTGGTTGGGCGTCCAACTTGGGCTCAGGTCATGATCTCACAGTTCACGAGTTTGAGCCAGCCCTGCAAGGGGCTCTGTGCTGACAGCTCAGAGCTTGGAGCCTGCTTTGGATTCTGTGTGTGTGTGTGTCTGCCCCTCCCCTCCTCTCAGAAATAAATATTAAAAAAAAAGAAAAGAAACTTCCTTCACTGCTTTTCAGCCATTACTTTGAGCTATTATTCCATGTTCCTTGAGGGAGGTGTGTTCTCTCACTAAATGGAGCCACTCTCACTAAATGGAATGTTTTTCCTTCCCTTTCACTTGATGAAATCCTACTCATCCATCATAATTCAGTGCATACAGCATCACCTTTGGAAAGCCATCCCTGACCTCCCTGCTCTAAAGCAAGAGTCCCTCTGAGGTTTTCTCACATCAGCCTATGCTTGCCTCTGTCATAACACTCATTGCTTTATTTTTTGCAAGTATCTGATTATCTGTCCTTCAGTAACTATAGTTTTGAGTTTTGAAGTTCCTGCTCCAAGCATAGCTCCTGATATATACAGTCAGTTCTCAACTCTTGAATGATTAAGTGAAGCTTTGCCACTTGCATGAGATCTTCCCTGACCAATGAAGCTGACAGCAACCTCTTCCTCCTCTAAATCCATTATACAGTTGTTACTACTCCACACTTAGTCATCAGTGCTTTGCAGCATGCTTCTCTTTCTTAACCATTAACATTTACCCCTTATCACTTTAGTACTTCTTTGGCTGTGCCTTCAAAGGTGATCATTAGCTAGTGTGATTATCAATGCTGCTAAGGGAAGACGAAAATAATCTCCATAAAGTACTTTCTGCATTCAATAACAAACATTTCAGAATGTTCATTATTAGGTTACCTACTTAACATTTTCCAATAAACTTTCAAAGTCCTGTTTCTTTGTTAGTGATGTTGCCTGGAATGACTTTCCTCATTGCTCAAAAACCAGCTTTTCGGGGTGCCTGGGTGGCTCAGTCGGTTAAGCGTCCAACTTCAGCTCAGGTCATCATCTTGTGGCTTGTGAGTTCAAGCCCCACATCTGTGCTGACAGCTCAGAGCCTGGAGCCTGCTTCGGATTCTGTCTCCCTCTCTGCTCGTCCCCTATTCTCACTCTGTCTCTCTCTCTCTCTCTCTCTCTCAAAAATAAAAAAAATTTTTTTTAATTAAAAAAAAAACAAAAAACCAACTTCTCACTGATGTCCTAGGCGAAGGTAGATGCCTCTTGGTTTCTACCTGTAGGATAGGAGTTAAAACATTTAGTTTTCTGCTCTGTCTCCCTGACTAGATTATGAACTTTTTAAGGACTAGAACTCAAGCATATTCGTCTTTGTACTTCCTATACTTAACAGTGTCTGGAGCTCAAAAACGTTTATTGAAGGATATGTGCTTAATTTTAAATAGGAAGGAGGTAGAGGCAGGGGAAAATATTTTGGACAGGCAAGTCATAATGACACTTCCTAACAGACTTATATCTCCTTGTGGTTTCCTTAGCTGTCCTCATCCTAGGAATATTCTGTATAGTGTACATAACTCCTCCTTGGGTTCTTCCAGTTCTCTCTCCTAGCTGATGGATATAATCTTATCACTCTCAGTGGTGCCTTTGGGCTCTTGTTTAAAAACTCAGCCTGCATTTTGACTTCACAAAAATATCCTACATTTTCTATTTCCTTTATTGTTCATTACTCTCCAGAGAATCACATGTAGATTGTTATTCTCTCTGGAATATATTCCTTTATTTGGTGTAAGGTGGGCATCTAGCTTATTTTTCTCCAGATGGCAAGCCAATTTTTCTCTGTAATTATACACAATAGTCTGTCCCTTCCTCATTTATTTTTGATGCCACTTTTGTCATATATCATATTTCTATTTATATATGGCTCTGGTTCTGAACTTAGTTGGTCTCTTTGTCTATGACTACACCAGTGCCATGTTGTTTATATTTACCATCATCTTACAGACTGTCTTAGAGCAAATCCCTCCTTTTTGCTCTTTTTTCCCCTGAAATTTTACTTAGCTAAACATTAACCTTTCTTTTTCCAAATACTTTCTACAAGATTGTTGAGCTTATCAAAAAAAATCCTTTATTGAATTTATAGATTAATTTGGGTTGAATTGGCATCCTATAATGTATGGCAGTCGCAGGTACACTTCAGCTTTGCCTCGAGAAAGGACTCACTGCCCAGCTGAAGGCATGTACTTAGCTGATAGCCTCCGGCTGTTAACTTTGGGTTTGCCTCAGATTTCAAGCTTAAGTTACACTATTCTCAGGGCAGCCCCTTCCCCCATGCCCATCCTCAGCCAAAGACTGAGTCAAGCATAGTATAAAGACCTACTCAACATTAGGAAGACAGAAGCTTTGTCAGACCTGCATGGCAGTCACATGGCTCCCCCTGCCCAGTCCTGCTTCTGCTCTCTCCCTTTCACGAGTGCCACTCTGCAATAAATCTTTTGTACTTCTAACTCATCTCAGCATCTCCCCAGAGAGCCCAACTTATGATACAACTTAAGTCATCTGACTAATTCTGTTTTCATAAATTAAAAAAATTCATAGTTAATAACAAAATCTAACCATACTTTCTGGCCCAATTACTTCTTTGAAACCATCACTACCTGACTCAATTTAATACACTTTCTCCCGGGGCTCCTGGGTGGCTCAGTTGGTTAAGCATCTGACTTCGGCTCAGGTCATGATTCACGGTTCATGAGTTCCAGCCCCACATTGGGCTCTGTGCTGACAGCTCAGAGCCTGGAGCCTGCTTTGGATTCTGTGTCTCCCTCTCTTTCTGCTCTTCCCCCACTTACGCTCTGTCTTTCTCTCGCTCGCTCAAGAATAAACGTTAAAAAAAAAATACACTGTCTCCCAAAACATACATTCTAACAAGCCTTTGACTTGCTCTGTCCATCATTGGTTTAGTACCTGTCATTTTATTTTTTAGTGTACATATACTTTATCCTCCATCAAATGCTCTGAATGTAATCCCCAGTGGCCTCCTTGAGTACTTTGATCAGTTACTTTCTTATCTCCTGTGTTCAACCCTTGAACTCTACTGGGCCTTTCTAATGGCAATGTTCAACAAATGTTTCCTGAAGGTCTGCTCTACTTGCTGACAATACCATATCATCATGCCATTACTTGCTGAGAATATAGTGGTAGATAAAAAAGACATGATACATGCCCTAAGGAGCTTACAAGTTAATAAAGAAGGCAGACTTCTAACAAATAATCATATAAGAAAAAACTTATGCTTACAAGTTATGTTAGGTATTATAAGGAGGGAAATATGAACATTTGAGCAATTTAGACTGGAAATGCTCAAACATGGCTTCTCTGAGGGTATGTTATTTAAATGGTTTAGGAAAGTGAATTATGAATACAGGTTAGCCATGTGAAACAAAATAGAGATGAACATTCCAAGCCTACATGATAGCTTGTGGGATGTTCAAGGTAAGGAAGGGCCAGCATCTTAAAGGCCAGAGAGGTGAAAGCATGTTGAATGAGGAGGAAACATACCTGTGGGTCAAATTAGGTAAATAAATTAGGTAAACATAGCTGTGGGTCAAATTAGGTAAATTAGGTTAAGATTTTTAAACAAGATTTCATTTAAAATATGACGAGAAGCCGTTGAGAAGGTTTCAATGTGGCGAGATGAATTGAAAACCTGAACATCTCATAAGAGAAAGCTTAATTAAATTTTGGAGTTTTTTAATCTCTTTTTAATTTAACTTATTTTTTTAATATTATTTATTGTGTGTGCTCTTGGTTTTGGGGGTAGATTCCCATGATTCATCGCTTACATACAACACAGTGCTCATCCCAACAAGTGCCTTCCTCAATGCCCATCATCCATTTTCCCCTTACCCCCGCACCTCTCCATCAACCCTCAGTTTGTTCTATGTATTTACGAGTCTCTTACGGTTTGTCTACCTCCCTCTCTGTAACTATTTTTCCCCCACCCTTCCCCCATCATCTTCTGTTTTCTCAAGTTCCACATATGAGTGAAAACATATGATATCTCTCTTTCTCTGACTTATTTCACTTAGGATAATACCCTCCAGTTCCATCCACATTGCTGCAAATGGCAGGATTTCATTCTTTCTCATTGCCAAGTAATATTCTATTGTATATATGAACCACATCTTCTTTATCCATTCATCAGTTCATGGACATTTAGGCTCTTTCCATAATTTGGCTATTGTTGAAAGCTCTGCTATAAACATTAGGGTACATGTGCCCTATGAATCAACACTCCTGTATCCTTTGGATAAATTCCTAGTAGTGCTATTGTTGGGTCATAGGGTAGTTCTACTTTTAATTTTTTGAGGAACCTCCACAGTGTTTTCCAGCACTGAATGAATGGTTTGCATCCCCAACAGTGCAAGAGGGGGTCCCCTTTCAAATTTTGGAGTTTTAAATAAAAACAAAAAGGAGGCAAATCACTTTTAATGTAACACTAGGATTTTTATTTCCCTAGAAGAAGAATCAAGATCATGTTAATAAAGGGAATATGGTTTTCTCATCTGAGACTAGAAACCAATAACTTGGAAAGAGAAATAATGCTTTGTGCCATGGTGAAGTATGTCCTTAGGTAATTCAAGAGGAAACCCTTCAGCAGTTGCTAATAGTGTAAACTAGGAGCAGAGGACATACTATAATTTCCCCCTTAATAAGATCAGAGTACTTCTGGTGGCAATAAAAGAATTTGAAGGACAATCACATTCTTTAGTGGGCACTCCATTTATACCCATAATTGATTATAATGACTCCCTATTGTAGTACTTTAATGGAAGGAATCTAAAACCTAGCAGAGCAGTACAGAGTAAGAGGACTAGAAGTTGTGCTACTAATACACTGAACTCTTTGTAAGAAGAGGAGGGGCCCTGGTGGCTCAGTCGATTAAGCATCCAACTAACGGCTCAGGTCATGATGTCATGGTTTGTAGGTTAGAGCCCTGTGTTGAAATTCCTTGAGTTTTGACATACATTGTTTTCTCTCACCTTACCATTGCTCAGGATCTTTTCTGTATAATTATTTTTCTCTACCTCCTCTCTCCACCTAAAAAACAAACAAACAAACAAACAAACAAAAAAACCAGGGGCGCCTGGGTGGCTTAGTTGGTTGAATATCTGACTTCAGCTCAGGTCATGAATTCATGACTAGTGGGTTCAAGCCCTGCATTGGGCTCTGTTCTGACAGCTCAGAGCCTGGAGCCTGCTTCAGATTCTGTGTCTCCCTCTCTCTCTGCTTGCACTCTGTCTCTGTTTCACAAAAATGAATAAACATAAAAAGATTTTTTTTAAAAGAAGAGGAAAAGTTCTTCCATTTTAGAAAAGCACTATCCAATAAAAATATAATAGGAGCCACATGTGTAATTTTACATTTCCTGGTGGCCATATTTTTTTAAAAGTTAAAAGAATGGTGAAATTAATTTTAATATATATTATTTTACCTATAGTATCTAAAATACTGTCATTTCAATGTGTGATTAATGTAAAATTTATTGATATTTTACTTCTTTTGTTTACTAAGTCTTTGATATCTAGTGTATACTTTACCATTACAGCTCACCTCAACGCCACATCACAAGTGCTCAATAGCCACACATTGCTAGTGGCTCTCTATTGGACAGCGCAGGTTTAAAACTTTAGAGAGTGTCTCATGTGGGTATTTAATTGTGGCTGATGTCTGTTGTTTCAGTGTCATTGGTCATTTTCCTCTGGTCAGGTCCTGGCCTTCAATAAAAGTGGGCTTGAATTTCAAAAGCCCTAATTAAGGTTCTACATCATTACTTTTATAATAGACAATTTTGTCCTAGGGCTACTATGGAAACAAAAACAAAGCATCTAGGTGAACTTTCTCCAAAAGACTGTTCCTCCCCTTATTTCAGGTGGAGAATGAGAAGGGAAGGGACAATAGGGTATATACAATTTTCTTCTGATTCTTGGCTTGAAGGACAAACACATCTCCACAGTAAATATTTGTTGGATAAAAAGCAATGAAATGAAATGATATGGCAGAGTCCCCACAGAAGCTCTCTGGGGATCTTATGCATATAAGCATGTAAATACCTACTTCTCATGGAATTCCAAAATGAACTTTGTCGATCTGCTTTGCTTTCTCTTTGGATGTTTTTGTTTGTTTGTTTGTTTGTTTGTTTGTTTGTTTTCAGGCATTCATCTTTACAATAGCTAATGGAATGCTATGTAGCATGAAGATAAAGGGAACCCCAGGAGTCTTGGCTCTCAACCTAAGCTGTCAGACTCTCATTCAGGTTATAGGAATTGTTCTCCAGTGTTAATTCATTCAACAAATATATATTCATCATATATATATATATATATATATATATATATATATATATATATATGTATGTATCTAGGTCCTGGAAATATAGATGTAAAGAAGACAGGCAAGGTCCCTACCTCAACAGATTTTTTTTAATGCTTTTTATTTTTATTTTGGAAAAAATTAAACATACACAGAAGCAGAAAAGAGTATAATATTTCTTATTCAGTTTCAACAATAATCAACTCATGATCAATCTTATTTCACTGATACTCCATCCTCTCCTCTTACTCCATTTCAAATTATTTTGACAGCGTAAACATCATATCATATGATTTCCTTGACAGATGGTTTTAATATTACACATTTTCCCCGTCTGGATACTGGAGATTTATACCTGTCATCATCTATAGCAGTTTGCACAAGAACTTTGTAAATGTGTGCTTATGTGTGTATGAATATGTAATGTATATACCTGCATGTATGCATATATCTCTTCACCCTCCATCCAATCAATCTTTAGTATTTATTGAGTCTTCCTCATAAGTACACCTAGAATCTACTCATTGTCATTCAACCCAGGCTATACACTGAAGCCAAAGAAATCCATAAAAGTCCATGCTAATCATGTTACTACGTAAAATCCTTTATTGACTCCCCATTTACCAGGTTGAAGTACAAATTTATTCATAATAATACCTAATTGAAATTTAGCGTGTTTTATGGTATTAAACACCATGCTAAGTGCCATAGAGAGACAGAGTGTGTGAGAGAGAGAATATCAGAGGGAGAAAGAGGGAGAGGGAGAGAGAATGTTAATCCTCACAATTGAGCATTCCCATTTTATAGCTGATGAAATTAAAGTCTTGAGTTGCCTAAATATATTCAGTGAGTGCTCAAGCATGGTAGAGCTTGAACTCAGATCACTAAACAACAAAGACCACATCTTTAACCACATTTTACTAAATCTTTCATTAATTGGTATCTGTCTAGCTCTCCAGCTTTATCTCACTTCTTCACCTTTCACACTCTACAGTACTGCCTTACCAAAGTATTTGTAGTTCCCCAAATAAACAATACTGCATTCTGCAATAAATGAACTGGTATATTCTGAAGAAAACATCAAAACAGGGACATGAATATATTTTTTAGAGAATTTGGAATTTCTTTTCTTTCTTTTAATGTTTATTTTGAAAGAGAGTGCAAGTGAGCAAACATGGGGGAGGGGCAGAGAGAGAAAGAGGGAGAGAGAGAATCCCAAGCAGGCTCCACAATGTCAGCATAGAGCCTGATGCAGGGCTTGAACCCATAAACCGTGAGATCATGACTCAAGCTGAAATCAAGAGTTAGATGCTCAACCGACTGAGTCACTCAGGCATCCAAGTGGTTTCTTTTAAAGTATCAAACTGAACATGATAAGAAAAACCAGACAGAAGGAATTTTCTGCATGTATTTTATCATTAGCATTATTTTTATTTTGAATTTCAAATGGCAAAGCATTATAATATTCTTGATGCATTGGGCCTATAAAATCCTCAGTCTATTCCTAGCTGTCCTTTATTCTGTTCCAAAACACACTGCCCTTTATTCTGTCCTTTGCACAAGGAGCCCCTGCTGTTTAGAGCATTTACCATGCCCAACTCTATTCTGTATTTAGCTCCTAATCACACTTCAGTGTTTAACTTAAAAACCACTGCCTCTGGGATACCTTTTCTGACTGGGCTGAGTGTTCACAGTATTTATTCCTGTTATAATAATATCACCTTGTATGGTTAATAGTTGTCTGTCTACCACATTGAAGGATTATGTTCCTTGAAGGCAAAAGCTTTTTTACCATTCACTGTTTTATTCCAAATATCTAATGTATAATAGACAGTATTTTTCTTTTTTCTTTCCTTTCTTTCCTCTCCTTTCCTTTCCTTTATTTTTCTTCATATTTAGTATATGTGCTGCTGAAGCGAGCACTTTTTCTTCATATTTAGGTTTACTAGTTGGCTGCTGCAAGGGAGAGTGTACACCATGGAGAGTTCAAATTTCAACAGGTGGCAGTTATGAAAGAATACCTATAGAGTTTGAAGAACCAGAATTAGTCAGGATGGCCTTGGCAGGAATTGGTCAAAATTTGTAAATTAGAAAGTTGCTAGAACCATCAGTGGTCTTATCTTTAGGACACATGACTTTGTTAGGTTAGTTTGTTTGCCTGTGGTCTTATTCAGAATACCATGGGTCTAATGAGTTGGTATTAAGGGTCCGAAGATAGTTTGTGGTGCATGTCATGGGTTTATACAGTTTTGCTATTTTGTGAGTGACAATACAGTTTTGCAAGTTGTGGTTTCTGTTTCAACTTTTAGTTCCCTTTTCACATCCTGGTTGCCAGCTTAACTAGTTTTTCCCTTTATCTAAAGAATAATGACAAAGCTCCTGTCCTCTAAAGAAGTTCCCAGTCTAGGCTATTATAACTTGATATAATAGAGATATGAATAAAGCATTATGGAGTTAAGAAGAAACAGCCAACTTTTTTTTTTAACTACCATTTGTTGAAATCCTGCCATATGTAAAGCTCTATATATGATAATGTACTAGGCAAGTTACATACATTATTTAATCCTCAAAAATCCTATGAAATTGATGTTATTTTTCTTATCCTCATTTTAAAGTCAAGAAATTGAGATGCAAAATGAGATGCAACCTAGCTAAGATGTTATAGATCTAGGACTTCATTAGACAAATATTTGCTGGAACTGTTCTAGGTGCTTATCTAATCTCCAAAACAGACCTTTGAAGTAGCTACCACTCTTTATCCTATTTCACTGTTGACGAAACTGATTCATGAGGAAATAAAGTAACTCATCTAAGATCACAGAGCTTATGACTACATTGTAGAGGCAGGATTCAGGCCCAGGCCACTTTGCTGCTTCTCTTGAGCCCTGTTCTTGGGCTCTCACATCTCTTTACTTAACCACTGTGCTGATGTGCCTCATTGGTAGAGGAGAAGCTTTACAAAAGAGTTGACTGTGGGCTGGAGCAGTACAATTTTAAGCAGGATACTTCCGGATGGATCAGAGAGAGAAGGCTATGCCATTTTATTCAGGAGGAATAGCTGGTGTGGAGCCCTGGGAGCAGGAAAGCTCCACTTGTTCAGGAAATGGTGAGGTTTGAGGAATTCTGAGTGCCTTGAGTGAGGAGTTGTGGCAGCTGAATAGAGCTGGACACATGTATTGGGACCAGATTAGGACTTTACAGTTGCCCGTCCCCTGCCCCCATTTAACCAAAAGGATTCCCCTCTTAATACTGAACTTGGTTCTGATTGACCATTCTGGTCATAATGCATCCCCAAAGGAAAGAGATTTGTCACCAGTAAAGATATTCATGCTGGAGGCAACTTCAGAAGAAAAGTTCCAAGAATGTGTTAAGCAAAGAGACCTTTAGGGAAAAAATGCTGCTTAGAGATATTCTTAAAGCAATTGCTTTGTAGAGCATAAGGCCCATTTGAAGGTCTATGTCCTTGTAAATTAAAGAAAAAATATGTCATCATCTTCAATCAATCCAGGTTCCTGAATAGGAGCTTTTATTTATGGGGTTCTGGGAGCTGACACGCATTTATTCTTCACATCAATCCCATAAGGTAGATACTATTCATTCCTCAACTGTAGAGATGAGGAAACCAAGGCAGAGAGGACTGCAGGGATTTGGGCCCATAGCACAGTGGGAGGTGGTAGAGCCAAATTTTCAACCCAATTTGCCTGATTTCAGAGCCTGTTCTACCACATGGCCTTAAGGAGTCTGAGATCTTTTAGCTTGTGGAAGTACAGAACATCCCAAACAGAGCAGGCAGTCAAATGTCTGGAGAGCTAGCAGTGTAGAGAGAGAGGGCAGTGCCAGGGCCAAGAGGAGGGGACTTGACAGAGCTTTATCCATCCCTGCCCCTTTCTGCATCAGACCTGCCCCTGTTTGCATGCATCATTGGGATTCATTGGTTTAAAATAGTGTCCTCAGCCAGTGTTACTCCTTGGACAGCAAGAGATAATCCAAAAAGCTAAGGACTGAAATGCTGATTGCCCTTGGGCGGCGGAGCTTCAATCAGGTTTGTTGGAACATGGGTGCATCAACCAGTTAGCAGATATATTTGTATTGACCTTTTTGTTACAACTTAGTGATTTGCTTATTTAACTAATGACAGGTGCTCTCATCAGGAGCTGTGACCACAGAAAGATCTTTGCAGACTCTGGACAAGTGATGATCTGTGTCAATTTTTGTTGTGGCATTCAGGATCTTCACAGCATCAGGGAAAAGTGGTGGCAACAGCTAATGAGCCCTCAACTGCACATTTTGAAAATGAAGGAAATTATCTTTTTTTTTTTTCTATAGAGTGTGCTTGTGGATTAGTTGTATCAACTGGTTAACTTAACCTAAGAATGACCTGGTCCCTTTGCCCTATATTTGTTCCTACTAGGGGCAGTGGTATATAGTGTGGCCAATGAGAGCCTGAATTGTAGTTAGGCCACCAGAGTCTGAATCATGATGCCTTGGCTTATTTTGGGCAAGTTACTTAAGCTTTCTGCACCTTAGATTCTTCATTTCTGAAATGGGAGTAATAAGATGATACATTTTTAAATTGTCATTTATTGCTTTTTGGTGGTCTTCTGCGTGGTAATTATCATGGTATCATGCTCATAATGTGAGTTGCAACTCACAGAATGATGAGAAATAATAAATGCCTTTAAGCCACTAGGTGGTGGTTAGTTTGTGTTGGCTAGTTATATAAACATTAATTGTTACAAACGCCAATGTACACTGAGGCCTATACTCTCTATCAACATATACTCTTCTTATGACACAGACTTAACTTTCATTCCATCGTTCATTCAACCAATATTCATAGTTGATTTATGTATATCAGGGAGATTTTTTAAGACAAAATTAAGGTAACTCATGATATCAAAAAATGTTTAACAACAAGCCTCCCAAGCAACAGAACCAGCACACCTCTAAGAATCGTACCAGCCAATTTGTTCCTTCCTGGACCTTTTCTATTGAATGCTCCTGCATTCCAATGACACAATAACAACCACCCACTCTGAGCTTCTCTGTTCAAGACATGAATAATAGGTATAGAGAAGCTAATTGACTTAGCTTGATTATATTCCTATCTTTTCACCCAATGAGCGATTTTACTTCCAACGTAAGTTGTAGGACAAAGCATGTTATCACAGTTGGCATGTTAAAAGTTGCAACTTTAAAACAGTAACAATAACAAGATTAAAATTCTGAGTCTTTTCCTTCAATAAATGATCTTCTTTGCATATAATTTTCCAGAAGGTGGATATTAATTTAATTTGAGAGCTGATGTCCAAAAGGCAAATTCAAATCACAAATAAAACACTCAAGCTCACAAATACCCCCAAACAAAACCAATAGAAATTATCATCATATAAGACTTACTTGGAGCTGAAGAAGTAGTAATGATCAATGAGAGCTGCTTAGCTGATAGGTTCTGGCTCAGGGTCTCTCATGAAGTTGCAGTCAGGATGGCTACTGGGGCCTCAGTCTTTGAAACCTTGACTGGGGCTGAAGAATCTTCTTCCAAAACGGTTGTTGGTAGGAGTCTTAAGTTCTACACCACATGGGCCTCTTTGCATAGATGTTTAAGTGTCCTCTATCATATGGCAGTGGGTTTTCCCCAAGACAGGCAATGCAAGAGAGAGCAAGTCAGAAGTCACAGTGTCTTTTATGAATTAGCATGGGAAATCTAACACTGTCACTTTCACCACATTCCATTCTTTAGAGTCACCATACAGCCCACATTTGGTGGGAAGGAGAATTAGGCCTCATCTTTAGAAAGGAGGTGCATCAAAGAATGTGTGGACATATTTGAAAACCACAGCACTTCTAATGAGGCTGGGTGAGTAGGACATCAGTGATTCCTCCAGGAACCCTGGCAGAGAATTGACTGTTTGCCTGCGTATACTACCTTTGCAGATAGAGACTGGTGGTGTGCTGGTTAATATTTAGCAACTGGCTTTCTAGAAAATAGAATACATGGATACATATGTATGTATATAAGTTTTACTGCTGTAAAAGATATGTAGCACACAACAAATGATAAAATATACAATACTCTTTATTATGAATTCCATATAACAAATCAGTTCTGACCATGTTTTTGCTGATTTTTGCCAAATGCTTGTATCTATAACATTTTATGCACATTTTTTTACATCTAGACAATCAACGAAACAAAAAATCAAGCCCAGCTCTGTAGCAATTGCCAATTTCCATGGTGTAAATGCTCCCAAAATAGCCAATTTCAGGTTATCAACATACCACTGAATGCAGAGTTGGAAAGAGATTCACAGGAACACATCATTATACAGTAGTATTTCTACCATGAAGATACAATAGCTGTAAGTAACCTAAGGTGTACAAATAATAATAAAATAGAGTAAATAAGAAGTGATAAATTTTTAGTATTTATTGCCTTTTAAAATACAACTGATGTAATTTTAAGCTTAGATAGTTTTTAATACAAGTTGTATAAACCTCTAGCTTGTAAAATTCTTGAAAATAAGCTCTTACAGGGTGCTAACAGCCAGCTCCAGCACACCATTGACTGGAAACACCTTTACCTTCCACTACATGAGGTATTCTCAATTTTTCAGCAACCAGAATTGAACACATGAAACAAGAAGCACAAGTAGTTTAAGAGAGTAATATCGGTCAGAACAAACAAGAGAAAAATGAAACTGATAAAAAAGAGGGATGAAAACCTGAATTTTTTTTGTTTTATTAAAAAAAATTTTTTTAATGTTTATTTATCTTTGAGAGAGACAGAGACAGAGTGGGTTAGGGGCAGAGAGAGGGAGACACAGTATCTGAAGCAGGCTCCAGGCTCCGAGCTATCAGCACAGTGCCCCACGCAGGGCTTGAACTCACAAGCTGTGAGATCATGACCTGAGCTGAAATCGGATGCTCAACCGACTGAGCCACCCGGGCTCCCCCTGAATTGTTTTTCTAAAAGGCATCCTTAAAGAGATTTCAGTTCAACCCCTCTCAAAATTAAAGAATTTAGTAGATAAAGAGAAGGATAAGATGGTCACCACTGAGACATTAATCAATGATCTGGAAGATAAAAATAGAAATCATAAAAAGAGAAGAGGTAACTTGTAATTTTGCAAAGCACATCGTAGTTTAGTACATCATTGATTGCGCTGCCATGACAAAAAACTATAGATACTCAGAATTGTCACGTAAATTATTTTTTAGCTATGCAAATATTTTATATTCCTCTTAGCTTCAACATATGCATATGATATTTTTAATCTATTAAACATTAATATACTAACACAACAGTAACATTTATGTTCACTGTAGTTTGAAAGCCATAATAAATTAAAAAGTTAAAATACTCCTTCGTGTATATATTGTGCATGTAGAGATTTTTTGTTGTGCAATCCACTTATGTGGTACCATATTTAAAGATGTATTAAGAGGAACAGGGACATATTGAATAAAACTTTAACATTTATATTGAAATGCTCATCTTACTTGCTAATATTAGTGGTATATTAGCAGAACTTAACGTATGTAAGATTATGGAAAACACACAGTTTAAAACTACTCTCTTTAATATTGGCAAATGAATTAATGGCATTAACCATGTGCTAGTTTGTTTCTAAATAAAACCAAAATACACTCTGATATGCTACTACAGAGCCGGCAGAGGGAGCTCAAACATTTTTGCTATGCTTTTTAATTTACTATTGAAAATATTTTCTCTTTTAAAAGGTGTTAGATTCTGAAAAATATGTAGTTATCATTTAAATAATAAAATGTGTTCATAAAAAGTCTTTCAGTTAAAAATATATTCACATAGAAGACATCAATATCACTTAGCTTATTTAGAAATGTCAGGCAATTGAAATTACGTTCTTTCCATTTACTTTTTCCAATAGCCTGCACTTCCAAAAATTTTTCTAACCAAGATTTCTGGTTCTGGTAAGGTGGACGAAACTAAAATGGAAACTTTCCAGCTATAAACATTAAACATGGTAGATAAAATATGACACATTTTAAGTTTAATTCTTGTATATGTAATAAAACAGGAACATATTCCCATTCACTCATTTCTCAGCTCCTCCACATAAACACCATTCGTTATTATTTTTGTAAGTATCCTTCCAGAATTTATTTATGAATACACAGACACATATGAATATAAAGTCTCATTCTAATGCACTTTTTCCTATACAATAAGTAGCATTTCATACACCCTATTCTGTATCTTGGTTTTATCACTAATATATCTTGGAAATCTTTCCATAGTCTACAATTGAGAACTTAATCACTTTTTAAAACTTTTGTATAGTGGATAGCAAGCGTTTTATGAATATATCACAATTTATTTACATGTTCCCATTTGGTGGGACATTTTGAGTTCTGATATTTTTCAATTGCAAATAATTGAATAATTATTGAATATTATTGAATAATAACCTTATATACATGTACCAAGTTGTATATGTAAAGAGTATACCTGAAGGATAAAATCCCAAAAATGGGATTGCTAGGTAAAAGGACATATGAGTTTATAATATTGATGGATATTGCCAAGTTACCATATATGAAGATTTTTATCAATTTATATTCTCTCAGGAGCAGTGTACCTATTTCATAACAATATTTGTCAACTGAATGTTATCAAACTTCTGAATTTTGCCAATCTGATAGATGACATGTATCTAGGTATAATGTACATTTCTCTTATTATGAGTGAATAGAACATCAGTGCCAGAGCCATTTGTATTTCTTTTTCATGACCTTACTGTTCATAATCTTTTGCTCATTTTTCTGTTGGTTTGTTGGTCCTTATTACATTGCATTCTCTTATTAGGGCAATTAGCCCTTTGTGATATGTGTTGCCACTTTGTTGTCTTTTGACTTATGGTATATATTTAGCACGCAGAAATTTCCATATTTACATAGTCAAATTTATCAATCTTGTTTACAGCCTTTTAGATTTTGAGTCACAATTAGAAAATCCATCCCCACTCCCAGGTTATAAAGAATTCTCCCATGTTTTCTTCCAATAATTTTATGGGCTTTTTTTAAATCGATTTTTGGATTTGAACTGTATTCTGAAGTACAATGTGAATTATGGAACCAACTTCATTTTTCCAAATGGGTAGCAAAATGTTCCAAGACTGCCAATAGAGTATAACATCCTAATGACTTCACCAAAAAATCATGGCAACTAATAAATGAATTCAGTAAATTTGCAGGATACAAAATCAACATACAAATATTAGTTGCATTTCTATACACAACAAAAAGAAACAAAACAGTCCCATTTGCAATAGTATCAAAAATAATAAAATACTTAGGAATAAATTTAACCAAGGTGGGTAAAGATCTATACACTGAAAACTATAAGAAAAAAATTGAAGAAGACACAAACAAATGGAACAATGTTCCAGTTTTCTGAATTGGAAAAGTTAATATAGTTAAAATTATTGTTAAAATACTACCCTAAGCTATCTATAGATCCAGTGCAATCCTTATAAAAATTCCAATGGCATTTTTCACATAAATAGAAAAGGTAAGCCTAAAATTAGTATGGAATCACAAAAGACCCCAAGTAGCCAAAACAATATTGAGAAAAAACAAAGCTGGAGGCATTACACTTTCTGATTTCAAATTCTGTTACAAACTTATAGTAATCAAAACAGCATGGTACTGACATAAAATCAGACATACAGACCAATGAAACAATTAAGAACCCAGAAATAAACCCATGCATATATGATCAAATAATATTTGACAAGGAGGCCAAGAATCAATGAGAAAATGATAGTCTCTTCAATAAATGGTATTGGGAAAGCATGCAAAACAATGAATGAAATTGGACCCCCATCTTAAACCACTCACAAAAACTAAACTGAAATAGATTAAGGACTTAAGGTCTATAAGACCTGAAACTGTAAAACCCCTACAAGATAACTTAGGGGAAAAGATCTTGACATTGGTCTTGTGAAAGGTTTTTTGGATATGACACCAAAAGTGAAAGCAACAAAAACAAAAATCAACAAGTGAGATTACATCAAACTAAAAGCTTTTGCTAGCAAAAGAAATGACCAGTGAAATGAAAAGGCAACCTATTTGCCTGTATGCAAATCATTATCTGATAAGGGGTTAATAGCCAAAATATATAAGAAACTCATACAGCTCAACAGCAAAAAATACCAAATGATGTCATTAAAAAACGAGCAGAAATTTGAATAGACATTTTTCCAAAGAAGGCATACAGATGGCCAGCAGCACATGAAAATATGTTCATTGTCACAAATCTTAAGGAAATGCAAGTCAAAATCACAGTGAGATACTACATCACACCTGTTAGAATGGCTATTATCAAAAAGACAAAAAGTAACAAGTGTTGGTAAGGATATGGATAAAAGGGAACCTTTGTGCACAGTTTATGGGAATGTAAATTGATGCAGCTTCTATGGAAAACATGTAGGTTTCTCAAAAGACTAAAATTAGCACTACCATATGATGCAACAATTCTTCTAAATATTCATTCAAAGAAAATGAAAACACTGATTTGAATAGATATGCATTCCCATGTTTATGGCAACATTATATCCAATAGCCAAGACATTGCAACAGCTTAAGTGCCCACTGACAGATGAATGGATTAAAAAAAGGTACACACACACACACACACACACACACACACACACACAAACTGGAATATTATTCCACCGTAAAAAACAATGACTTCTTGCCATTTGCAACAACATGGATGGACCTTGAGGGCATTATGCTAAGTGAAATTGGTCAGACAGAGAAAGACAAATCCCATATAATTTCACTTAGATGTGGAATCTTAAAAAAACAAACAGACAAGCTCATAGATACAGAGAACATATTGGTGGTTGCCAAAGAACATATTGGCGGGTCGGGGGGTGGAGGCATGATGGGTTAACTGGGTCAAAAAGTACAAACTTCTGGGGGCACCTGAGTGGCTCAGTCAGTTGAGTGTCCAACTCTTGATTTCACATCTGGTCATGATCTCACAGTTTGTGAGATGGAGCCCCATTTGGGGTTCTGTGCTGACAGTGCAGAGCCTGCTTGGGATTCTGCCTCTTTCTCTGGCCCTCCCCCACTCACGATCTCTCCTCTTCTCTCTCTCTCTCTCTCTCTCTCTCTCTCTCTCTCTCTCAAAAATAAACATTAAAAAAGTATAAACTTACAGTTACAAAGTAAATAAGTCATGGGGATATAATGTACAGCATAGTGAATATAGTTAATAACATTGTATTGCACATTTGAGAGTTGCTAAGTAAGTGGATCTTTAAAGTTCTCATCAAAGAGGCACCTAAGTGGCTCAGTCAGTTAAGTGTCTGACTCTTGATCTCAGCTCAGGTCTTAATCTCAGGGTTGTGAGTTTAAGCCCTGTGTTAGGTTGCATGCTGAGCATGGAGCCTACTTTAAAAAAGGAAAAACTTAATTAAAAAATCTTTTATATAAAGTCCTCATCAAAAGGAAAAAATTTTAACTATATGTTATGACAGATTTGGGTAGACTTATTGTGGTGATCATTTCACATTATATACAAATATTGAATCATTTTATTGTACACCTGAAACTAATATGTTATATGTCAGTCATACTTCAATTTACAAAATATCTGTTGACTATATTTATGTAGGTCTATGTCTGGGCTTTCTGTTCTGTTCTATTGGTCCATTTGTCTCTTCTTTGACCAGTACCACACTGTCTTGATTACTGTAGCTTTATAGTAAATCTTTCAGTTCTTCAACTTTGTTCTTTTCTTTCAATGTTTAGTTGGTTATTCTGGGACTTTTTCCCATATAAATTTTAGAATCCATAAAATAACTTGCTGGCATTTTGTTTGGGATTATACTATACCTATAGATCAAATTGGGAAGAACTGACATCTTGATGCTACTGAGTCTTGCTGTCTATGAACATTGAATATCTCTCCATTTAGATCATCTTCATAAAATCTTTCTTCATTGTTTGGAATTTCCTCATACAGCTCTTGTACATATTTCATTAGATTTATACATAGGTTTTTCCGGGGGGTGTGCTGCTAATTTAATGTGGTAAATGTATTTTTAATTTCAAATTCCACTTGTTCATGGCTGGTATATAGGAAAGCAGTTGATTTTATATCGACCTTGTATCCTTCAACCTTTCTATAGTTCCTTATTAGTTCCAGGAGGGTTTTTTGTCAATTTGCAGAGGGGGGGAGGTTCTACATAGACAATCATGTCATCGATGAACAAAAACAGTTTTATTTCTTCCTTCCCAATCTGTACAACTTTCATTTCGTTTTCTTGTCTTATTGCATTAGCTAGGATTTATAGTATGATGTTGAAAAGCAATGATGCCAGAGACATCCTTGCCTTGTACCTGATCTTAGCAGGAAAACTTCAAGTTTTTCACTATTAAGTATGACATTCGCTCTCAGGTTTTTGTAGATGTGCTTTATCAAATTGAAAAAGTTCTGCTTCTATTCCTAGTTGGCTAAGAGTTGTGTTTTGTTTTGTTGTTGTTTAAGGTAGTTAACATCACTGAACTCACAGGATCTTTCCTATGGAGGGCAGCAGCTGCAATCTCTGTTCAGATCTTTTGGCCTTATCTAGGTTACTTTATGTTTTTATTTTTTATTTTCTTTTTATTTTAGAAAGAGAGAGAAAGCATCAGCATGGGAGAGGGACAGAGAGAGGGGGAGAGAGAGAGAGAGAGAGAGAGAGAGAGAGAGAGAGAGAGCATCTCAAACAGGCTCCATGCTCAGCACAGAGCCCGATACAGGGTTTGATCCTAGGACTCTGGGATCATGACCTGAGCTGAAATCAAGAGTTGCCTGCTCAACCAACTGAGCCACCCAAGTGCCCCTGGGTTACATTAAATATACCCTGAACAGCTAGAGCTTAGGCTTCAACTAAAATATGAGCAGAGTATTTGGAACTCTGGACCTCTCTTATATGAAATCTTCCTTTTTTCCTTCCAGCTATAGTTGTCATCCCAAACTCTATGCTTTGTTTATTTCTTGAAGTCAAAATGTGGGTTTCTCTCCAAAATTTAGCTCCTTCACTGGAGCCTGCCCTTAAGATAGAAATTATATATAAATATATATAAACCTGTAGCCACTTCCTTCAAGTGTTGCCCTCCCTCCAGTTTCTGCCTGATTTTGGTCACTCTCCAGTTCATTTAGGTAGTTGTTTTCTAAGGAATTTTTAAAATTATGGTGTATTTGAATGATTAGTGTCAGTGCAGAGAATTGGGTCTAGTGAACAAAGGTTGGATCCAAGAAATTACACATAATAAACTGATGATAGTCTGAAATGGAATAATGAGCATAAGAATAGGGAAGGCAAAAAATTAGAATCATCTACAAGCTCATATTAAGAGTATCATAACTCTGAACTGCCACATTTGACCAGTCTAAAATTTTCTCTATCATGTAGAGAGGATTAAAAAAAGAATTGAGGTAGTAGCAGTCAGAATTATTGTCACAAAAAATTCATAAATGAGGTAAAAATAAAAGAAATTAGTGGTAGGTTGAAGCAAAAATATTTGTTCCATTTCTCCTTAGTTTCCACTACAGGAAATAAATCCAAGCATTTCATGGAGTACCATTGATAGTTGACTGCATAGATGTATCATATTACATAAGAATTTTGACAACTACTAGCAATAGAAACCTGACTACTATGACTTAAACACTTTAGTGTTTATTGTTTTACATAAAAGAAGTTCAACTGTGGGCTTTCCACACCAGATGGAGTTCCACAAAGACAACAGGAATCCAGGACTTTCTGTATGTCTACAGTGCTTTTCTTGATTCATGGCTCTATCCTCAGTGTCACAAGATGGCAACAGGAATTGTAACCATCATATGTCCATGCATATGTCTCTATGCAGGCATACCCCATCTAGATGTTCAAATAAGCATTAGGAAGTCACTTTCTTTATCTGTCACCTGTGTTTTTATATGGAATGGAAATAGGCTTTGACATATTCTTCCCTTCTGGTGGCAAGATAACTACTAGAAATAATGATCTTACATTCTCCCAGTTTAGTGATCTTAGTGGAAAGAGATCACCTGTTTCTTCATTTTAGAAAGAGTCATAAGAGGGACTCATGGTCCTTGGTATCATGTGCCTAATCCTATAATAATTGTAGATAAGAGTATGTGCTGTTCCGATTGGTCAGATCTGTGCTGTGGACCTCATCCTCCCAGGTCAGTCCCAGCTAAACCATATGAACTGAGTTGAAGGAGATATGTCTTTCCAAATTAAACTCAATGCTAGAGAAAAGATGAATGGATTCCAGGCAGACAAAAACAACAGGCCTGGTGCAGAGGGTAATAACTTTGAAGAAAAAGTTTAATTCAGGTATTTTCAGTCCAGAAATGAAAAGACAAAATAGGCAAAATACTGGTGACCTATGAATCCCTTGCATGATTCCTATTCTCTCAATATTATTGAGTAACAATGTCCACAAGGAGAAAGTATACTCCAGGCCAGTGCTGGTAATACTTTGAGCATTATGAAAAGCTTTTGTAGTTCTAAAACAACTACCAATATACCAAGAAGTTTTTCATAAGTATGCTATTTATAGGGATATTTATTTGTGGTAACTCTTTTAATACCTAAATCAAAGAGATTTAAAGTGATGCACAATCATAAGTTAATCCTTTCAACACTCTGTATTGTACAAGATTATAAGGAGAATGGGGCTCAAAGCAGTGATGTGGTTTTTTTCCAAGGTCACGAATTGAATTAGTAGCTAACCAAAGTTGCAGACTCCCAAAATATGACTCATTCTGCTCCACATTTCTATACCTTATTTTAGTTTATCATAATGATTGTTCCTTTTTAGAATTTTTTTTTGTAGGTGAATGGCAGAAAATGAAAATGACCATATGTTTGAAGCTCAGCATCATCTGCCCTAGGGAAATAATAAACAAAACAGGAGAGCACAAATACTCAAACGAAAGAAGCAAATAGGGCACAGCCAAAAAATCTACGGAGAAAAATTGCCAGTACCTAAAAATAACCAATAGTGGTGTGTAAATTGAGGTATTAAAACTTTCAGTATTTGCCATGACAGTGAGTACATGTAGAGCTGGCTGTCTTTTATTTTGTTTTAACATAATGTCATACTTACAGAAAAATTTCAAAAGTAGTACAAAGAATTCCAGAAAACCCTAAACTCAGATTCCCCAAATGTTAACTTTTATTGTCTCATAATCTTCTTCTTCATTCTCTGTCTCTACACGTGAATGTGCACATGCACACATACACACACACACACACACACACACACATGCACTTGCGCTTCTGAATCATTTAAGAGTAAGTTACAGATACAATACTTCTTTCCTGCTATATAATTCAGTGTGTGTTTTCTAAAACCAAGAACGTTTTCTTATATGACGACAGCACATTTTCAAAATTGGGAAGTTAATACTGATACAACACTATTACCTACTATACAGCCTTTATTCAGCTTTTACTAATAGATCAGTAGTAGCAATTACAGCAAAAGGAATTTAAGATCATGCATTACATTCAGTTGTCGTATTTCTTTACTTTCCTTGAATATGGAAGTCCTGAGACTTTCTTTGTATTTCATGAAGCTGACATCTTTAAAGAGTACAGGACAATTATTTTGTAGAGTGTCCTTCAAATTAGGTTTTGTCTGATGTTTTCTTGTTATTAGATTCAAGTTATGCAGGAATATCACAGAAAGGATGCTCTGTTCTTCACAGTGCACATCAGAAGGCATATACTGTTCATTTGTCTCACTACTTGTGCTTAACCTTGATCGTTTGACTAAAGGGGTATCTGTCATGTGTCTCCACTCTGACATTATTATGCTACCTCTTATAATTAATAAATGACTTTTGGAAAGATACTTTGAGATTCTGTAACTATCCTGTCACTCCTCAGACATTTACACACTAGTTTTGGCATCCATTGATGACTACTACCTACTACTAACTAAAATAAGAATTTTTTAAAATGTTTATTTATTTTAAGAGAAAGTGCCAGTGGGGGAGGGGCAGAGGGAGAGGGAGACAGAGAATCTTAAGCAGGCTCCACACTCAGTGCAAAGCCCAACACAGGGCTTGATCCCATAACCGTGAGATCATGATCCCCTGGCCAAAATCAAGAGTTAGACACTCAACTGAGCCACCCAAGTGCCCCTAGAATGAGTATTTTTCAATTAAACTTGTTTCCAAAATGTATACCACTCATGCCATGCTAAGCATTAGCATAATCATGGGACTTTTATTATAGATGAATTCCTATAAGCTAAAAAACATGATAATCAGGGACTCTTGGGTGGCACAGTTGGTTAAATATTGGACCCTTGACTTTGGCTCAGGTCATGATCTCACAGTTTATGGGATAGAGCCCCACATTGGGCTCTGCACTAACCAAGCCCTCTCCCTGTCTCTCTCTACCCCTCTCCCTGCTTGCTCGCTCTCTCTCAAAATAAATAAATAAAAAATAAAAGACATGACCGGGGTGCCTGGGTGGCTCAGTCGGATAAGTGTCCGACTTCCGCTCAGATCATAATCTCGCGGTCCGTGAGTTCGAGCCCCGTGTCGGGCTCTGTGCTGACAGCTCAGAGCCTGGAGCCTGTTTCAGATTCTGTGTCTCCCTCTCTCTCTGACCCTCCCCCGTTCATGCTGTGTCTCTCTCGGTCTCAAAAATAAATAAACGTTAAAAAAATTAAAAATAAATAAATAAATAAATAAATAAATAGCATGATAACCAATGATAAGGTTATGGGATACATTTTCAATGTGCCTAAAAATGAACTAAGGACTGTTAATAGGCACCAGTGATTTTATTGGGGGGGGGGGTGTTAGTGTTCTAAAACTGACTCATGGTGGATGGTTGCACCACTCAATAATGTTACTGAGTCACTGAATTGTACACCTGAAATGAGTGGATTTTATAATATGTAAAACATATTTCACTAAAGGCATAAAGGTATAAATATAGGAAAAATGTATGAGTTAAAGAAATAATTGACTGATTTGAGTCAGAACCCAGAAACAAAGACCAGTGAAAGCAACTTTTAAATGTCATGATTTACATAAATAAGAAATAACTTCTAACTCAAGGGTTCTTAACCTTTTCTTATATCATAGGCCCTTTTGGCAGTCTGGTAAAGCCTGTGGATTCCTATTAAGAATAATGTTTTGAATACATAAAATATATAGGATTACCAAAAAAGTAACTATATTGACAACGTTATAAAATATTATTTTTCTGGAGCACCAGTTTGCCTCAGTCAGGATAGCACGTGACTCTTCATCTCAGGGCCATGAGTTTGAACCCCACACTGGACATGGAGCCTACTTTAAAAAAATTATGTTTGTAATGTAACAATATATGAATTTTTAAAAATATGCTACATAACAACAGATTTCAAATATAGGCAAATCAAAGTTAAATTGTATTTTTATAACACTTATCCGTGTGAAGGCCATTGTTGCTTAATATGAATAAGAACGATAAACTTTCTTTGACAGGGCAATGTGTATGTCATGTAAAATATCCAATTGATTTCCAGTTTGGGGTTTTTTTGGTTACAAGTGTTGACAATCCAGATTATCAAAAATATATTATCATAAATTTAATTAGTTTCCAGAGGTTGCTTAACAAGAAGTGGATAGGTTCCCCCAAGGAATACCAAAATTCTTTGAAGCTGTTGAGTTAAAGTTCTATTATGAGGTTATATAGCTTCAATAGGTGAAGGCCCAGATTAGTACTCCAGTGCAAGAGTGTCCATGGACAGGGAGGCTGAAAGCTAATACCATAGTACTTTTGAGGAGTGATCAGCATAAATAATATTTTAATATGTCTATAACAACTTCACTGTGGTCTGAAAGTATCTGTGGATTCTAATGGTGACAAGGTCACAGGGACCAAGATTTCTGCCAACATTCATGTTTGAAGGACTCTCTAAATTTCAGTTAAATGTTACTGAACATAAATTTTGTTTTTACCCATCAAGTTCAAATACCCTCTGAATTCTATCCATGGACCTTTTGGGTACCCAAGGAGTTCCGATTAAGAACTCCTGATATAAACAGATAGATAAATTGAACAGAATTCATAAACTCTCATATTTTGGTTATTTGGTACAGGGTTCCTAAAGACAATGTAAATACATCTTTAAGCCAGGCTGTTTTAAGAGAAAAGTCAAATTCCCTGGGTTTCATCTGTGTCAAGTTTAAAGACTTGAAAATAGGGACACCTGGGTGGCTCAGTCAGTTGAGCGTCCAACTTTGACTCAGGTCATGATCTCACGGTTCGTGAGTTCGAGCCCCCCGCGTCAGGCTCTGTGCTGACAGCTCAGAGCCTGGAGCCTGCTTCCGATCTCTCTCTGTCTCCCTCTCTCTCTGTCCCTCTCTATGTCTCCCTCTCTCTCTGTCCCTCCCCCACTCATGCTCTCTCTCTCTCTCAAAAATAAATAAACATTCAAAAAAATTTTTAAAAAAAGCACTTGAAAATAGAGTCCTAATTCTCAGTTTCTTTCAAGTTCTTCCTCATAAAACATGGTCAAACGACTTAGTGCTGTTAAACAAACAAACAAACAAACAAAACAAAACCAAAAAAACAACTCCAATGATGAGACATCTCTTTCTGCTCTTTCATTACTAGGCATTCTTGCAGCTTTGGTTTTTTTCTGCCTCATCACTTTGACAAGAAGAAATTGGTCTCTTGTTTTTTATTCTTATTTCCAATTTGGGGCTACCTTTTTAATTGTTTCATTCTCATCTATATTTAGATGTTGAATTCTTTTTTTAGATGTTGAATTATTTTTAAATTCATTGCAAGTGGGAGAAGTCCAGTTACTGTTCTCAAGCAATTAGTTCTTTCCTATTACAAAACTCAATTTAGTCCCAAATTGTATTATCTGCTTCTTTAGTTCTCTGAAAGAAAAATACTAGAGATGAAGTTTCTGCAACCTATATTCTAATCAAAATAAAAATTCTTGGAATTAAGATATAATGAAATATACTGCTGGAAGTCATATATGTTTAATCTTTTTAAAATGTTTTTATTTTTGAGAGAGAGAGAGAGAGCATGAGCAGGGGAGGGGCAGATAGAGACAGAGACACAGAATCTGAAGCAGACTCCAGGCTCTGAGCTGTCAGCACAGAACTTGACAGGGGGCTTGAACTCATGAACTACGAGATCATAACCTGAGCTGAAGTTGGCTGCTTAACCGACTAAGTCACCCAGGCACCCCTGTTTAATCTTTAATCTACGTTGTGCCAAATCAGGTACTCCTAAGACTATGTCTCTGAGCCTCAGTGCTGGTTATGTAGAAAATGAGTGGTCATGTTCTATCTAATCTCTAAAGTACATTCTACCTCTAAACACTTAATAAGTCATGACCATATCTTACACAGTCATCAACTGGACTGTGTTGGTGGCCACCTTCCCTTGATCTGGCTGGTTTGTCTACCCCTAATCCCCTAGCTGTTAGGAGTATTTGCTGTTAGCAATTCATAGATGTCCCCATCTCAGGCAAATTGCTCTCTTCCTTTCAGCAGAACAGAGAGAGACTGGAGCAGCCACACCCTTGAAGGGCTAACATGGGGCACATAAATTGGCCCCTTCCCTCAAGATGGGATGAGAATTTCCTGGGGGACTGGACTAAAGTTGAAGTTAATGTCTTGATGAGATTACATCCTTGCTAACCTTTATTCCATGTGCCGCCTTGCCTCTCTCACTCACCTCTTGAGATCACTTCCTCAACTAATCATTTCAATAAGAATCCTCATCTCAGGCTCTGCTTCTAGGACTTGATACAAGATAACCTCTTACAGCAGGCATTCAGCAAATCTTTGTGGACTGAATGAATGAATGAATGAATAAAGTTAATCTGTTTGGTGTTCATCATAAAAGTTTTAGACAAAGCCTTAGAATGTCTCATGTAGTTTTCCGCAATTACTATGTGTTGGGAATATTTCCTAGCAAGTACTATGAATATGTCTGTAAACTTGCTTCTTTCTGTCTTTTCTGATAAAATTAATTAGTTCATTTGCAGAAGGAGCTTCCCGCAGATGCTTATTCAGTGTTCAGCCGAAGATGGACTTAACCACTGGCCCAAGTGATCAAAGTTACAAACTCAATATTTAGGGAGGAAAGGAAAGCTGCTAGCTCATGTTCCCAGAGTTCAGCACCTTTAATTAATTATTTATTTCTAATATAAGGGGGTACATTATCAACTTATTAGCAATACAATATTAAGAATGTATGAGAAGACAGTGCAGTAAGTGCCCAAATGTGAAGCTAACTTTCAATTATTCAGTGATAGAGAGGAGTCATGTAAATGAGTAGGTTGGAACAGATTATACAGCTTGTACCAAGCCACAGAGAACAGACAAAACTCATTTATCAACATATCTTGTTTTAACTAATAACCCAGTGTTCTTTTTTTTTAAGTGGAAAAAGCAGTTGTATAAATTTTTAAACTTTTCACTGGAGAGGAATTCTCTGTAATTACTCTTCAGAACAATCGCAAATACAAGAGCTGCTCCTGTTTTCTAATAGTAAAGTCCCAGATACCGTGGTTTGGATTCTAGCTCTACTGGTGTATGGACGCTTTCTCTACTCAGCTCTAGGTATCAGTTTCCACACCTCAAATTTTTATCTTTTAGGGGGTATTTAGTTGTTAATGAACACCTGTTTGGAGATCATTAGGACATTCTCCATTAAATGTAGTAAAAGTTTTATCATTTTTGCATTTGTGCTTCTTGCAGTAGTATGGTTAAGCTGGAAAAAAAATGTTTTTCCTTAATAATTTTTCCATGATTAGGCTACATTTACATGTTATTGTGGGGATTTACGTTATTACAGTCAAAAAGCACTAAGATTTTAGTGATCATGAACAGAAAACTCAATTTTCTTTTGTTTATTAAAGAATGTAAGAGAATATATACGTATATTGTTTATTGTTCTGCTTGTTAGAGAATACAGGATTGATCTACCACTGTGGTCTTCAGCCCAGTTAAATCTGAATATTTTAAATTTCTTGAGTGAAATAACTGTTTCTTAAAATGCTCATATTTCCCACAGTGCCTAGCAGACAGGAAGCATTTTCAACTCACCTTGAAAAAAAATACTTTAAAACCCCTTGTGTTTGTTTGATAGAGCTGTCATAACAAAGTAACACAGACTGGGTCATGTACACAACAGAAATTTATTTCTCATGGTTCTGACCACGGTATCAGTAAGTTGGGTTTCTTCTGAGGCCTGCTTGGATTGCACATGTGCATCTTCTTGCTGTGTCCTCACATGGTCTTTCTCATGTGTGCATGTCTATGTCCTGATCTCTTCTCATAAGGACACCAGTCGTATCAGATTAGGACCCACCCATATAGTATCTTAATTACCTCTTTAAATGCTCTATCTTCGGGGCGCCTGGGTGGCTCAGTTGGTTCAGCCGCCGACTGCGGCTCAGGTCATGATCTCGCGGTCCATGGGTTCAAGCCCCGCGTCGGGCTCTGTGCTGACAGCTCAGAGCCTGGAGCCTGTTTCAGATTCTGTGTCTCCCTCTCTCTGACCCTCCCCCGTTCATGCTCTGTCTCTCTCTGTCTCAAAAATTAATAAACGTTAAAAAAAAAACAATTAAAAAAAAATAAATGCTCTATCTTCAAATACAGTCACATTCTAAAGTACTGGAGGTTAAGACTTCAACATATGAATTTTGAGGAACATAATTCAGCCCATTACATTCCTTTATGTTAGTCTCATACATTTTAACTCTTATCAAGTTTGTATACTAAAACAAAAAATAAATACTTAAATTATCTTTTTTATTTAAAATTTTGATTTTAGGGGTGCCTAGGTGGCCCAGTGGTTAAGCATCTGACTTTGGTTCAGGTCATGATCTCGTGGTTTGTGACTTCAAGACCCATATTGGGCTCTCTGCTGTCAGAACAGAGCCAGCTTTGGATCTTCTGTCCTCTTCTCTCTCTCTGTCCTTCTCCCACTTGTGCTCCCTCTCTCTTTCTCAAAATAAATATACATTAATATATATACATATATAATTTTTATTATATTTCACTTTTTTTTATTTTTGAGAGAGAGAGCTAGTGCAAACCAGAGAGAGGAGCAGGAGGTGAGAAGGGGGGGCGGGGGGAGAGAGAGAGAGAGAGAGAGAATCTTAAGCAGGCTCCACTCATGCCCCACTTCAGGTGAGCCCCACTTCTTTCTCTCTCTCTCTTTCTCTCTCTCTCTCCCTCTTCCCCTCCTGGGATTCTCTCCCTCTCTCTCTGCCCCTTGCTCACTTGCACACTCTCTCTCTAAAAAAAAAAAAAAAAAAAGAGTCAGACGCTCAACCTACTGAGCCACCCATGTGCCTCTTAAATTATTTTTTTTCTGTTTTTGTGAATATATGTTTTATTTTTTTCTATTTTTTTATTTTTTAAAATTTACATCCAAATTAATTAGCATATAGTGAAACAATGATTTCAGGAGTAGATTCCTTAGTTTCCCTTACCCATTTAACCCATCCCCCCTCCAACCAACCCTCCAGTAGCCCTCAGTTTGTTCTCCATATTTAAGAGTCTCTTATGTTTTATTCCCCTCCCTGTTTTTATATTATATTTGTTTCCCTTCCCTTATGTTCACCTGTTTTGTCTCTTAAAGTCCTCACATGAGTGAAGTCATATGATTTTTGTCTTTCTATGACTGACTAGTTTCACTTAGCATATATACCCTCCAGTTCCATCCACGTAGTTGCAAATGGCAAGATTTCATTCTTTTTGATTGCCGAGTAATACTCCATTGTATATACATCCCACATCTTCTTTATCCATTCATCCATCGATGGACATTTGGGCTCTTTCCATACTTTGACTATTGTTGATAGTGCTTCTATAAACATTGGAGTGCATTAGTCCCTTTGAAACAGCACACCTGTATCCCTTGGATAAATGCCTAGTAGTGCAATTTCTGGGTCGTAGCGTAGTTCTATTTTTAGTTTTTTGAGGAACCTCCATACTGTTTTCCAGAGTGGCTGCACCAGCTTGCATTCCCACCAACAATGCAAAAGAGATCCTCTTTCTCCGCATCCTCGCCAACATCTGTTGTTGCCTGAGTTGTTAATGTTATTCATTTTGACAGGTGTGAGTTTTGTGATTTTGATTTGTATTTACCTGATGCTGAGTGATGTTGAGCATTTTTTCATGTGTCGGTTGGCCATCTGGATGTCTTCCTTGGAGAAATGTCTATTCATGTCTTTTGCCCATTTATTCACTGGATTATTTGGTTTTTGGGTGTTGAGTTTGAAAAGTTCTTTATAGATTTTGGATACTAACCCTTTATCTGATATGTCATTTGCAAATATCTTCTCCCATTCTGCGGTTGCCTTTTAGTTTTGCTGATTGTTTCCTTCACTGTGCAGAAGCTTTTTATTTTGATGAGGTCCCAGTAGTTCATTTTTGCCTAAATTATTTTTAAATAAGAGTTATGATTATAGCATTTGTTTTTTCTAGCATTTGCTTGGAAAATTAGGTATACTAATTACAATTTAGTAGCTGTTATAAGCTATATAAATGTTCCATATGTGAAGAAGCAAATATTAATGAGGCTAATGAGAAAAATTGAGCTTCCATTTCCTAAACACTTCATATAAATAAAATACAGAATTCTCTGAGACAAATCTAGGACTTTTAATTAGCATCTCTTTTATTTATTTAGTTTTTGAGAGAGAGAGAGAGAGAGCACAGGAGAAGGGCAGAGGGAGAGGAAGAGAGAGCAGACTCCACACTCAATACAGAGCCTGACTTGGGGTTCGATCGAGTCGGACGCTTAACCAACTGAGCCACCCAGGCACCCCTAAAATCACTTTAAGTGTAATGTAAGTAAGGAAAAACCTGGGAGTGTTCTCAACAAAATTCCTTTTTTTGTTGTAATTATAATGAAAGGCATTTCATTTATATGAGAAACTTTTGTCTCGGAAAAGGTAAAAGAGAGAATAAACTATACTTTGGAATTTTGTTTTTTTAAAAAATAATTACTTAATTTTTTATGTAAGGCGAGTCAAGTGAAGTAGTGGGAGTGGAGAAGAAACAAAGAAATCTGTAACTGGCTATGATCAATTAATTGTAAACACCACTGCACTCAGACCAGCCTCTGGCTTTTTTTTTTTTTTTT